>NC_056743.1:473377128-473592128 GCF_019279795.1 Protopterus annectens
TGTGCTTACTTGTGTGTGTGTGTGTGTGTGTGTGTATGGCTATGTGTATGTGTACGTGCACATATGAACACTGTGAGAGTGGGTCTTCTAGTGCTTGTGTACAAATGGCTTTTGGGAGTGAGGAATGTTTGTGTGTGTGTGTGTGTGTGTGTGTGTGTGTGTGTGTGTGTGTGTGTGTGTGTGTGTGTGTTCTATTTTGCACTAATACTACATTCCCTCTACCTCAAGCAGGGCAAGACAAGATAGACCAGAAGAGAATTTAAGGCTGCCCATACATTTATCTAGGTTTACCTTGAAGGTGGCAACTGCACTACTCTGTTTGGCATGTAGTGGAAATTTGTTCCAGAGGTGAGGGATACATTGCTATATGAAACTATCATGCCAATGTGTCTTATTTAGCTGCTGCTGAAGGTTTAGTTCTTTTAACCAAGTATTTGATGAGCCATTAGTTCTGTGAAGGAATAGGGGATCAAATTAAGTTAGATCTTTCATGGCACAAAAGACTAGACAATGATCTCCATGGAGGAGTCTGTAAGAGAATGAGTAGAGAGAAAGGTCTGCCAGTCTCTACTAATAACTAAAATTTCTGAGGCCACTTTTCTTTTTATCATGAATCTCTGAGATCTCACAAGTTGTGTGATGTGTTTAGATAAATATGTGCCAAAACAATGGATCTGATAAGATATGAGTAAAAGGGAATTAAGACTCCTATGGATCTAGTGGAGATGTCTTTGGAAATTAAATGTGCCAAATAAAAGGCTTTTGAACTACTGTGGAGACATGAAGGTCAAATTATAAGGAATTATCAACAAGAGTACCCAGATCCCTTACAACAGTGTCTGAAGGGATGCATCTCCTATATGGTAAGTGAAACTCTTTCATTTACCAAAATGAACTATTCTACATTTTTTACATTTAATTTGAGACCATTGTCCTTCCATCAGTTGTTAACATGGTCAAAGCCATATTATAGCAACTGTGAGGGAGTTGAAGATCAAATGACAACACCCAATTTATGATTATTTGCAAACTTAGTTAACCATAGTTCAGAAGTGCTGGCATGAAGGTTTCAGAAATATATTCCAAATAGGAGAGGGCACAAAGCTGAGCCCTGTGGTACACCACTGGTAACTGTTTTGCTTTCAGAAGTGGCATATGGAACTCTAACCACATGGATTTTGTCAGACAGCCAACTGGCAATCCGTCATACAATATAGGGATTTATATTCAGATTTACAAGTCTATCAATAATGATTGTATGGAGAATAGTGTTAAAGATCTTGTACACTTCATAACCACTAGCCAGCTTCAGTTACTTATTCAAAGAAATTAATGAGGTTAAAGAGGTAGGACCTTCCTTTGATAAAGTCCAATTGATATGGGTCCAAGGTTGAGAGATTTTCAATGTTCAGATTAATGAAGTATTTGATAATGTGTTTCATAGCTTTATGGTTGGGCCACCCTTGTATAATGGCAGTACAACAGCTGTTTTCCAGGCTTCAGGAATGTAACCAGTGGTGAAGCTGCTTAGATTAGAGAGCTGAAGTAGGGGTTCAGAAAGGTCATATTTAGCACTGATAATCAGGCAGCATCATATGTTGTCAGGGCCCATGGATGAAGTATTCTTAGTTTTGGAAAGGGCTGAAAGAACATTTTCTACAGTAGTTAAAGGGGCTGGCTAGGATTGTAGAATCAGTGGCATATCTATAACTGTGGGTGGAGTAAAATTTGCACTAAATTTGTTAGATTGGATATTGCCTATTTCCTTTGGGCCAAAAAGTGTACTTTTATTGTGGACTAGCTCCAAACCCTGTTGGGTGTTAGTTCATAACTTCCTGACATAGCTGAAAAGATTTGCAGTTATTTTTGGTTTTAGTGGCTTTTTAAAATTCATACTCAGCTTTAATCTTCCTTATGGGCTCCTAAGCTCTTTGTTAGTTTGTTTAAATGTGCTCTTAAGGTAGGTAGAATGAGACTTCTTATAAGCATTAAGCAGTTTCAGTCTCTTCTTACATAATATACTTAAACAGATATTCCATCACATGGGGTTTGCTTTTAAAGTTCTTATTATATTTGTCCAGGATAGGGACTGCCTTATCAATACAATTGTTTAAGGGGGAGTAGAAGTCAGAAGCATAGGTAGCAGCTTTTATAATAGAATCCTTCTGTTGGGGATTACAGCAGAATTTATTTAAGTCATCAAGTAACTGAAGGTTTGCCTCTTTTTAAAACAAGAAACATCTTTATTAAATTATCACATAACACAGACAATCATACATTTATATAACAACCTAAGTGTTCGAAGATCTAATATAAAACCTTCCCAATTACCTCTTTTTTCCCATCACACCTCCAACATTTACTATCTACCTGAGAAAAAACCTATGGAGTCAGCTTGCGTTAGAAAAATACTTTTGCAAACACTTCCAAGCAAAGATCCTAAATTTTAAGACTTTGCTGTATATTTGGGAGCCATACATACATATATCCCTCATTGTTTCTTTGTGAATTGCTTATCCAGTCTCTCTTCACAATCCTTTCTAACCCCCTCTTATTGATTCCTATAGATATCATGCACTATTTTATATGCTTTACTAATTATCCCTTTTAACAGCAGCTTCTGTGTTAGATTCTATTAAAACTCTAGAATTGCTGGTCTTTCACTTAGGTTCCTCCTATTTTTTTCTCTTTGCCTATACTCCGATATCAATCCTTGATAGGGAAGGCAATCTTAAACCTGCAGTCCAAACAAGTTTTTAGTCTCTTCCAATTCTTTTGCTTTTCTCTCTCTAATTATTTGCTCCCAATGCTTTGGTTCCTTTGCCAGTTTTCTCCAGTAAATCCCAGTCCCCTCTTGCCTATTCTCTATACCCCTAATTGCAGTCATCCATACCAGCAGAATCTCCTTTATACATCCCCATATTGGCTTAGCTCTTAGAATACTTTCTGATACTTTATGGATATAAAATTGCTACTTTATGAATATAAAAATCTGTATGGTTATTGTTATTCTCCTTAAGAATCTGCATCTAACATCCCGGTTCCCCTTGTTTCTTGAGCTTCCCCCTGTTTTATCATCATCCCCTTCCACTTTGAATTATAGCATTCTGTTTGTGCTATGTATAGGAGCCTTAACTGTGTAGCTCTGAAATACCTCCTCAAATCAGGTAAACCCAACCTGCCCCATTCTATTGGAGGAATCAGCTTATCCCACTTGACTGTTTCCGTCTTCTTCTCTCAGATAAAATCTGTCAACTCATTATTAATTGCCATCCACAACTTTTTCTCTGGTTGATAAATATATGCTTGACCTGTGTATAATACTAAAGAAACTAAAACATTATCACTGTGTTTATCTTGCTATCCATATCCATAAAACAGAGGTTCCAGTTCATCAGTTTTTGTATTATTTTGCTTAGTCTCTTCCCACACATCCTTAGCTGCCACAACAGAATCCTTTTTAATCCATACTCCTAAGTATTTTATTTTATCATGTCCCAATAAATATTGGTATTGCTGAACCAATTTGTGTGTAGCTACAAAATTTACAGCTATTCCTTTAATTAAGTTTTGTATCCTGAAAATACTTGAAACTGTCTCAGAATGTTCCACAACCCTGACATGCCCCTTTCTGGTTTTATCAGGTATAAAATAATATCTTCTGCAAATAAAGCCAACTTTTCTTGACTACCTTACCAATTATATCATTGACTTCCTGTCCCTTATTTTCTTTGTCAGTGGTTCTAAATATAATGCAAATAACAAAGGGGAAAGAGGACACCCCTGCCTAGTTCCTCTGCTGAAACAAAACTTATCAGACCCCCCCCCCTTAATTTTTAGGTGTATCCTCCTAATCAACTTTATAATTTTTTACAGGGAATGCAAATCCTTCCTTTGTTCAGCTCATAGAATCCCAACTTACTCTGTCAAATGCTTTCTCTGCATCAAGACCCAGCAACAGCAGTTATATTTTCTTACATTCTGCTTCCCCCTTGATCATCAATGTTCTGTTAATGTTATCAAATGTTTGCCTCCCTTCCACCAAAATACATTGATCCATATCTATCAATTTTGGCATCACATTTGCCATTCTTTTAGCCATTATAGATATAAACACTTTATAATCATGATTTAGTATGAGAATGAGCCTGTACGAAGCTGGATCTGATGGAGCTTTACCCTCTTTATGTATTACAGCTACCACCGCTTTCTTCCAGGATGTTAGTGCTTCTCCTCCTTTTAAAATACAGTTAAACAAAACCTTCCAGATCTTTATCACTTTCGTCCCTCCTAGCTTCCAAACTTCCACTGGAATGCCATCTATTCCTGGGTACTTTCCTGTGGATTGGTTATACATCACCATTCTTATGTCATCACAGTTAGTAATTGATATTATCTACCTCTAACCTTGGCATATTTAACTTTCCCTAAACAGTTCCATTTATATTTTTTTCTTGATTTCCACATTTTCTGCTTTATACAGATTTTCATAAAATTTCCGTAATATTTCTAATGCCTCTACAGGATCTCTGGTTATTTTCCTTGTTATAGACTCCCTAAGCTTGGCAACAACAACCCTTTCTACTTGTGACACCCGTGCACTTGACCAGCAATCAATGAGCCTCAATCCTCAGCACTAACACCAGTGAGGAGCATCCATATAGGGAAAAGGATAATAAATACACACACAGTAAAGTACAATTTCTCTTAAGAGCACACAGAGATCACAGTAAGTCTGGGGCTGGCTTCTCCCTTTCCCTTCAGGTCCCCAATAAGACTCCTCACTGGCACAGCTATAGGGTCCAGATCTCAGCCTAGTTGGCAAGCTAAAACCTCCAGCACCCTCACTGTCCAACCACTGCTTTGTGTCCTTGCCCAAGTAGCTGACACATACACACTTTGAGATAAGAGTTTATACAACCACATAGACACTCCTGGGGAAGGCTGGCACAGCTTCTCCAGTTGTGCCCCTTTTACCCAGACTATATGGTAGAAATCACTGCCACCACCCAGCTAATATTTATCAGCTACTCAAAGGCCCTTATGAAAGGGTGTCCAATTATTACTGTGCAATATTACTATCCAAATGGTAAGTGCAACCTAACAGTCAAGACTTATTTGGAGTGACTTGGTACAGTATCACTATATACATGCAATGTTCTCTTAGAGCTTAAATTATCTCAACACAAAACAGCCACAGCTGAAAGGTTTAAAATATTTAATAATACAAAACACAAGACAATACTTCTTACTACACAGTGCTAGTCAAGAGTTCAGAGATCACAGAAAAATGCTTGAAATAATGCAGTATAATACTTCTGACATCACAGAAAAACAAACTAGTCTAATCTTCCTATTTCCTAGCTATATCTTAGAGAAAGCACAGTTCTAAACTCTTACTTACATATAGACACAGGCAATGCTGATGATGTTGGATGTTCTGAAGACAAATGCTCTAATGCTCTCATTCTTTTTGTCCTTAAATTGATAACACAGTGCCACTGATTCATTTCAGATTACATCATTTCTTTCTGGTTCCCAGGCTAACAGATTCTCAGAGGTTAATAGCACAGCTGGTCAGAAACCAGAGCAATAAAGGAAATTATACACGTAAATTCTCACCATTAACTCTGGCCTCAAAACAATAGGTGGAATTCCTTCATCCAGACATATCGGCTCCAATTTTTGATATCAAAGAACTGACTTGTCAGCTTTATTACAGCAGAATGCACTGTTGTTACATTTTTGTAGTTCCACATTTAACACCATTTTTTCCCATTTAAGAGGACAAGCCTGTGGCTTATATTAATATTTACAAATGACAGAATTATCTACAAAATAATTTTATCTGGCTAGGCTGGCAGCCTTCACCTATCTTCACACTACTTTCTGTTGCCTGAGCTGTTGTGCAAAAAGTTTTTGTGTTCTGGAGTTATTATCAAAAAACTTTTGCTTAACAGCAATCTTTTTAGTCATGCATATTGTTGCGGTAGGACCATATTTTCTCTTTAGCATTTTGCAATTGCACCTCTTCTTTTTGTATGCCATTCACCTTATTCTGCAATACTTTAACCATTGTCAGTCACTAAATAATTCTTGCTACTTCTTAACCATATCTCTTTTTCTTTTATTTCCACTCTATTGTTAAGTCCAATTTAATTTCATCTTTCTCCCTGGCTATATTTTCAGACTGAATAATTTCCACTACCCATTCCTTAAATTCCTCTCTTTTTAACAGATAGGTGGGAAAGAGCCACTGTCTCATTTTTAATTCATTACCCTGCATTTTTATTTAAGTAATTATTGGTGTGTGATCTGAAATAGTTATTGGATGTGTATCAAAACTTTCAATTAAATGCACATATTCCAGTGAAATATAACTTCCGTCTAGCCTAGCCCAGT
This sequence comes from Protopterus annectens, assembly GCF_019279795.1. Lineage (NCBI taxonomy): Eukaryota > Metazoa > Chordata > Ceratodontiformes > Protopteridae > Protopterus > Protopterus annectens. The sequence continues at coordinate 473,383,531 of NC_056743.1, forward strand.
TTTTGTACCTTGGGAATATGTAAATTCTCTCTGAACTCCTACTACTGAATTCACATCTTCCATACCAGATATTTTCATAAATTTCTTCTAAAATTTACCCTATTTTCTTATATTTTCACTTCTATGCCCCCATATACATTCTCACTATTGCAAATCAAATTCTAGTCCCCACCTATAAGTAATATTCCCTGCTGAAAACTGATTACTTCTCCCAGAATTTTCTTAAGCTCCACTGTAGCAGTTTTAGGTGGAATATAAATACAAGCCAGCGTAATCCTCCTCCCTTGCCAGTAGCCCCTTAGTACTAAAACTCTACCATTATTAATATTTTTCCTCTTCTCTAACTATCGGAGCTCCTCTCACAATTAATATCCTATAGATAGCTATTTGCACTCTGTATTTTTAATATAGTTTCACTACCTTTTTTTTGTATATATCTGTAGCGCCACTCACAAGTAAAGATAATATGGAAAGTGTCATTATAGTAAAAAATTATTATTCCCACCTGTTATGTTTAACAGCTTTTTTGCTTTGCTGTCTATTTTCAGCTTCTGTGTTACATGCATACACTAATGTTTGGTAGGTTGATCTTTTGTACAGTTGTTTCTTGTCATATCCATTTGAACCTATGTCACATTTTACAACTTTTTATTTTAATGAAAACTCTCAAACAAAAACAAAAAAAAAGACAAATACACCCCAGAACATCCCCTTAATACTAACACATAAAACCATGTACATTTTCAAATAATGAAATTTAGCCCTCCTAATAGGAACATTTGTCCCAGACTGACAGACACACACACAGAAGATTATCCATGCTAAGACGCACGGTAACACCTGGGCTTTTACTTCCACTAAGTCTGTTTTTTGTCTTATCTATATTCCTCTCCTGGATGTAGAAAACATTTGAATGCTTTCACAAAACATCATCTCATAGCTACTGAAAGAAAGAAATATTCTGTTTTAATTCAGATTGTTTGTATAGAAACCTGAGAACCAGATACACAACTGCCCTTCACCACAAGCATTCCACATTGTTCTGTACTAGGAAAACCTATTGTATTCAGTGTTGTTTTATTTATTTGCTTCCCCTTAAAACGTGTTATTAAATCAAGCCAATGCCTTAATCTGGTCATTCTCCTATGCAAAAGTAAGAAAAAGCATATATTTTTTTCTTATATCATGCTATTTTGTCCAGGCTTTCTTCTCTTTTTATATTGCAGTGCCTACATTTCTTAAAACTGAACAATAAGAAGGAAAGAAGAAAAAATAGGTGTACCTGTTTACTTTAATATCCTTATCACTCACAAAAAATAAATAAAAACTGAAAAAGCTTTACTTTATAGCATGCAGTATCTTCATGCCACATATAAAAATACTGTTAAGAACAGCATTTTGTTTTACTTGCAGTTAAGTTGTTCCTTCCTCTTCCCCTCTCCTAAATGTTCTGCCAGACATTAATGACATGAAGTAGGGCATATGCTTTATAGTCTCCTACAAGCTTAACAAAAGTAAAACAAAGTGTGATATTTCCAGGTTTTCTTGTCTGTTATATTTCGCAAATGTAATTGATGCTTTGTAATCCCATATTTGTTCATCAATTTCTAAGTTGCTGGTTTTCTTCCTATCGATCTTCATCTCGCAAATCCAGTCTCTGGTTCATTTCCAATGTACTCCTGGTTCTTCTAGTCAATTCTTGTGCTTTTTTCTCTCGCTAGCATTTTCCTTTGGAACACTGGAAAAGGTTTCATTGGCATAGTTTTTTCTGAGGGCTTTATTATCAGAAGAATAAGAAGCAGAACCCCCTTCTGTTTGACAGCTCACTTTTTTTGGGCAAACTTTTGTATTGTCTCCTTAGTAATGCATTAAAAAATGATTTTGACCAGGAAAAATATTCTGAAAATAGTTGGATACAGCAAGTTGAATATCACACCTGCTTCTCATCATTCCCTGATTGCTGGAATAAATGTACTCCTCTTCTGCCTGGTGTACATTGAGTAATCATTTTCCACAAACACTCTCCTGTCTCCCACTTTTAGTACTTTGCCCTTCTGCCACAGTTTTGTCAAAATCAACTCTTTCTGCTGCTAGTATTGCATCTATACTATTAAAGGTCTAAGTTGTTTTCTTATGGCTAGGTTTTGGGGCATACACACAATGTGACCTTTTAATTAACAACTCCTGCTGTGGAATACCAGTGTAGTTTCTTATTTGTGCTTTCATAAAAGTAATAGTCTGTTCCTTCCAGTTTCTCTGATACAGCAGAAAATGTCAGGTTTTCCCTTCGTGCTCCGTCCTCTCTTTTTGAATCATCTCTTCCTGAGCAGTTTCATACTCAGTCAGCCTTTTCTTCATTTCAACCTCTGATTTTTGCAATTTTATCCGCACATCTGAACATCTGTTTAAAGCTTCTTCCATTTTTCCATCTTTTTGTTATGTGAGTTGATATATTCCTTCAGTATTTCATTTATTTTAATCATCTCTGAGCACATTTGACTTTTTTTCCTCTAGATTACTGGAAGTCATGTCTTGCACCAAAGCTGGAGCTTGAACTGCTTTCTGCTGAACAGCTGTGGGATTCTTCCCAGCCAGTGTTTTCTCTTCATTTTTTATGATTGATGTTCTTTCAAGTTCTCTGAATTTCTTTTTTCCTGGCATCCAGATAGTGCACTTATTAGCTAGCAATTGGAATTGACCTAAAACAACATACTTGATGGCTCTCTTTTTTGACTTTCTGTTTTCACAATGGGAGAGCTGAAATTAAGCTTTTACCCAATGTGCAGACATCTTTGAAGTCCTGAAGATGGTTTGCTTTTGAGAAACACAAAACTATTTACAAGGGAAGTTCCACCAGTTTTAAAGGAAAAGGTCACTAAATTATGCTATGATTTAACAATACATGAGGATACATATGGAGCTGTGCAAGAAATGGCCATACTTATGAGGACTAGATCTAGGATATTGGAGCCCCTAATAGGAAGGTTGATGAGTTGTGAAAGAGATTTCACATTTATAATGCCCAATGAAGTGCTGAGCATTCTGGCCATTGGCAGTGTAGGTCATCCAGTCTATTGATGGATAGTTGAAGTCCCCAAGTAAAAAGGTCTTGGGTTTAATGGGAATTTCAGCTAATGTGTTAGGATAACTGTCATGTTCAGAAAGGGAGATAGAGGGTGTTCTGTAGCTAGATATGAAGTGGTATTTATTCTTGTTTAGGGTGATTTGGACTTCTAGGAGTTCAGATGCAGTCTCCCATGGAATCTGCCATGAGGTAATAATAGCCCTGATGAATTCTGATACTCCCTCACAATTGCCAGTAGGTCTGAAGATGTAATAGACATTATACCCAGGAGTAGAGGGAGTGCTTTCATTGATCTGAAACCATGTTTCTGTAAGTATACACATTTGAATGTGTTCAAGTTGCAGGAAAGCCTCAAGTTCAGCCATTGTTATGTTAGGTCTCCTGGCACTGAGTAGAGCCACATTAATGTGTTCCAAATTACAGTTTACTGGTTTGGAATGTCATTATATGGACTCTACCTAAAAAGACACTCATGGGACTGCAGAGGATTTAGCCAGAATGTGAAAGCCTTGGTAAGAGAGGTGAAGGCCATCCTTAGCAAAGCAGGAAGACATATCAGCCATCTCATCACAAGCTGACACATACAGTATGTATCCCCCTAGAATGACACCAACTACATAGACAATTATTAAAGCCAATTATCTGGATGATTTCAAAATACCACTGAAGACCAGTGTCTTTCCTGCCTCAAATACATGCGTAGCAAGCTCAATCATATACCCAAAAGAAAGCAGTATTCAGCGATGAACAAAGTCCACTTGATAAAAAAGTTAATTTATTGGCACAATCCAAAAGTGAATCAAAATAACAACAGTTCTGCCATGAATGCCTTCATAAAACAAACACCAGTGCTTTCGTCATACAATTGACTTCATCAGATGACCAGCATAATTAATCCTTTCATTTTATATCCTAAATCAAACCAATAAACCAATAAAAGCTCAATCATATCCTTCTGCATGTCTCTCTGATTAGAGTGTCTAAGCTTGTTTACTCCCACATGGACCACCATCAGGTTATAATCATATTTGTCAGGATAGAGGGCTCTAAGAGCCCTTGTTACATCTGGATTCTTGGCTGTAGAAAGATGGCTAACTGTCACCTTATTCTTATCCAACACCTTAAGACCAATTCCAACAATTCATTTATTTTATTTATTTATTTATTTTATTTTACATTTGTTGACCGGGATAGTCCTACTGGATATATGCCCATTTTCAGCAGAGGCCCAAGGAGAAAAGCTCCAAGATAATAATACACATTGAACATTCAGTAAATGCTAGTTTCAAGCAGATTACAGTCATAAGAAATACCAGCATTTAGCACATATAGTACTAACTTATTATAAAACACTTTACAAAAAATAACATTATTTTCAAAGTTACATATACATAACATTACATTCAGGTTTAAAGCACATTGATCAGCAGTTATACAATTGACCCTTCCTGAAATGGAGTGGTAGAAAAAAGAAGTAGTTGAAGGTAAGGTACCGAAGTAATAAAGAGGTCACTAGTCAGGGTTAGTGCAAGTACATAACCAATGAGTTTTGAAGTATTTCTTGAGTTTGTTTTTGAATTGAGTTAGTGAGGGTTCTAGGGTCAAGTCAGCTGGGAGTCTGTTCCATGTTTTTCCAACAGAGAGTTTGGCAAACAGAGAGTCCCCAGCTGAGTAGTTGGATTTGTATGTTTGAACGAGGAGTTTAGTGGATGATTGCAGTGGCCAGGTGCTGGTGTAGGGGCTGATAATATTTTTTAGTGCAGGTGTATTTTCTGGTTAGTAAATGACTTTATGTGCCACTATTAGCTGGTTGAAACTGCAGTAGGCTAGGCAGTTCAAGCCATCCTAGGTGATTTAGGTTGTCACAGTGGTGTGTCCGGTAGGCTGTGCCAGTAGCAAATCTGGCAATGTGGTTATAGCAGGATGATAGTTTATTAAGATCATTTTGTTTAAGTTGGAGAATAGAGGTGAGTTAATAGTAGATGGGAATGGGCAATTGCAGTTCTAGCAAGTGGGGTAAGGAAAGGTTTGATTCTGTAAAGAGTGCCGAGTTTTTTATCAATGGTTTTGATAATTTGATTGATATGCACATCAAACTTCAGGTTATCAACTATGAGAACCAGTAGTTTAGTTTGGGCTTCTGGGGAGATGATAGTGCCATTGTTAGCGGTTTTGTTGAAGGATGACAGGGGGGTCCTGCATATGGGGGAGAAGAAGAACAGCTTAATTTTGTTGGGGTTTTAAGATTAGATGTTGATTGGAAAGTCATTTTTCCACTGTATTGAAGGTATTTTGGGTTAATGTGAATAAAGTAGCTGGTGAGGTGTCAGAACAAATCAAGGTGGAGTCATCCGCATATTGAATGCAGGTAGCATCTGGGATGACTGAATGAAGGTCGATGATAAAGATGGAGAAAAGAAGGGGTCCTTATATCGAGCCCTGGGGGACTCCTAATGTGATGGGTAGGCAAGATGATAGCTTGTCCTGCCATAGGACTGCCTGTTGCCTGCCCTGCAGGTAGGATTGAAACCAGTGGAGTGCATGGTTGTTTAAGGAGAAGGCCTTTAAGGTATTTATAAGCATTTTGTGGTCAACCATGTCAAAAGGCTTGGATAGATCTAGAAAGAGTGCTGAGGATAGTTTGTTATTATTGCAGTTGTGGTTAATGACGTTAGAGAAAGACAGGAAGGCAGAAGCAGTACTTTGGTGTGGCTTAAAGCCATGCTGAAAGTTGGACAACAGCTTGTTCTGTGTGAGGTAGTGCATGAGCTGTATGTGTACACACGTCTCCATAATTTTAGCTAGAGGTGACAGAATAGCTATGGGTCTAAAGTCTGACAGTTCAGTGGAACTGCCTCCTTTATGGAGAGGTATGACATGGGAGATTTTCCATAAAGTGGGTGCAGTAGCTTCAGATATAGCTCTGTTGATCAGTATTGAGATGGGGTATGCTCTGGTGTCAGCAGCTTTCAGCAGATAGTCTGCAGGGTGGAGGTCGGCAGCCAGGGTGGTGGGTCTTAGTTTCTTATGTGAATAAGTTGAGTAGGAACAGATTGGAAGGTAAAGTATGTTTGGGTACTGGGTGTGGCTGCATTAGAATTAGAGCCATTGGGAGAGAGTTGGCTGGTTAGAGACTGGATAGTCTATGTGAAGAGGCTATTGAAGTTATTAGCCATGTCTACTGGGGATTTTTGTTGGGAAGCTGAACGGGGTGTAGTGGCAGTTTGGCCTGGGTGAAGTAGTTTGTTTATTCCTGACCAGAACGTTTGAGGTCTGTTTTGGTGTTTTTGCAGTAGATGGTAGTAGTGGCACTTTTTGTCTAAAGTTATGGAATTTTTGGTGTCAATCCTTAGCTGTCTGAATCTTAGTTGATCATGGGAGTTAAGAATAGCAAGGAATTTGGTGTTAAAGTATGCTACTGCTTCATCTAGGGGGAGACTTAAGTACTGACCAGTTGCATGCCTTGAGTTCATTTTGAAACTTGGTGAGAATAAAATGCTTGTTGTTTCTTAATGTTCTATAGGTGGGTTGGTGGGAGCAGTCTACTTTGAGCTTGGTTACATAGGTGAGACAGTGGTCACTTAGGTCATCAGGCAAAGTGCCTGATTTATAGGAGTGAAGATGGGCATTAATGAGTATCCAGTCTAGGGTACTTCCCTTGCTATTGGGTTTTCCTATACTGGTGGGGGAGGTTATGATTTGAGTAAATCCATAGAGGTTTATGTGGGTTGTGGGGGTTTTACAAGAGCAAGTGTTCCAGTTAATGTTGAAATCCCCATGAACAATTGTTTCTTGTGGGTAGTTATTGGATAATCAATATAAGAAATCTTCTAAGGTTTCTGTGTTCCTCCCTGGGGGAATGTAGACACAGACAATGTTTACATTTTTGTTTTTATTAATTTGTAGTTTTGAGATAAGAATTTCAGCATTATTGAACTGGGGTGGGTGTTGGGTGTCTATGCTGACAGATAGGGTAGAATATTTTAACAATAAACCAGCTTGCAAATTTCTGTTGAAAATATAAGCTTTCTTACCTTCTGACATAAATGGCTTCAGAGGACACTTAACTTTTAATATATACCAAAACTACCCATGGGATTCATTAAAAGCCCCGCTATGAGCCATACATCTTGCTCAAAAAGGCCCTGCTCCCACAATGTGGTATTTTATGATTCTGAGACTAATTAGTCTCAAAGAGAAGCCTCATTATGGGTTAATTTGCATGTCTCTGAATTGCATTACCTTCCACGAAGTGCAGATCTGCACTTCCTGCAGTATGTAATGTGTCAGAAATTACATTATGTAAGCAAAGGCACCCCCCCCCGATCTCTATCACACACACAAGCACACAGTAAAACATACACACCCACACACACACTGAGTATCCCATATCTGTCCCTGTTGCCAGGTTGTTCATGAGATCTCCTTCTCCCTTGACATGGTAATCAATGGATGATACAATTCAGTCCATACCTCTGAACTGTCCAGATTTTCAGAGAACATACAGACTTTTACTTCATATTTTCGATTTCCTTCTCATAAAAATGTGTGGTTTACTAGATTTTTGTGGCAAATCAGAGAGTTTGGAATTTGTTAAATAGTGACCAGCATTTGAGTTTCAGACTTCATATCCCTCAGAAAATGTACAGTAACATAAGACATTTTTCTAAGTCTATAAGAGCAATATTTAAAAGTTGTCCCTATGTTGTGGGCTTTGTCCTCTCTTTATTTTTGGCTTTATCCAGATTTTTTGTGCTAAGAGGTTGAGAGCTATGGTTCTGTCATTAACGTAAGACATTAAGGTTTTATATTTAATATCTTTCAATAAAATGCATGCTAGGAAATCCCTCCCCCTCTTACGTGACAATGCATTGCAGGCATTTCCTAATGCCTGAGATCCTCAATATGATAAAGAAAAACATCCACTGCACTAACTTATTGGTTAGTACAGTGAGCTAATACATCAAAGGTGCACCGTTCAAATCCCTTTTCCCCCTCTTCTTTAATTTTTATAGCATTCCCTGGTGTGTAGTGCACCTCCACCCCTCCCCGACCTCCATTCTGGTTTAAGTGCCCTTAAGGCATGAGTGTTATACAGTAATCCCTGGTGTCTAGTGCCCCCTCCATCCCCATACTGGTATAACTGTTGTTAAGGCACTAGTGTTGTACAGCAATCCTTGGTGTCTGGTGTTCCCGCCCATATTTGATCCCAATATTGGTTTAAGTGCCATTAAGACATGAGTGTTATTTAGTAATCCCTGGTGTCTAGTGGTCCTCCAACCCCAATCCCTGTACTCATTTAGGTTCTGTTAAGGCATGAGTGTTTTACAGTAATCCCTTGTACCTATTCATCCCCCCATCCCTGTGGTACAGCTATCCCTGGTGGCTAGTGGTCTTAAAACTCAATGTTGTAGACTATGCTTGTTAGTCTAGTGATGTGTGGATGTATGCCAGCCACTCCAACCCACACTCACGGACGTATACATATCAAACACACATGCACGCGCACACACACACACACACACACACACACACACACACACACACTCACACTCTAGTTCTAGTATACATCCTTGGTGTTGTAAAATCAGTTCCGTGAAAAAAATACCTCTAAGAGATGAGAAAATGTACTTTGGGAAGGTAGTAAAACTTTAAAGATACAGTTAAGTGAGAGTAAGAGGAAATTATTGTAACAGTAAATCAGAAGTGAAGAAAGGAGTATATTCAGGATTTTTCTAGAGATGAGAAGAGATGAAATATGTTGGCATTATGGCAGACACTTTGGTGGGATGGAGGAGCAGATCCATTTTTCTCTCAGCTGGTATTTTAATTGTATTTTCAAGTAATTTTAATTTTGGTCTGTTTTAGTGCTTGAGGAATGGTGTTCCACATTTCTGAAATTCTGTTTGAGTTGAGTGCATAATTGTAGAATTATGATATGGTGAGCGGAGATTTTTTTTTAAATATTAGTTGTATTGCAGGGGAAATGGGTTGGGTTTTATTATGCTTTTTATGGCTGTGCATTTGTCTGTTTTATGCAAATTTTGTGTAGCATAGCAAGTTGCATAAAAATAGGTAATGGGGGAAGGTCCAGCCAATTAAGTTCTTTGATAGCTAAACAGTGGTGTGAGTACTACTGATGGCTGGTGGCAAATCTGCTGATTTTGTTACAATGTTGTTACAGCTTTGTCAGTGATGTGCTTACAGCTTACTGAAAATGGAGAGGTATACAGAGGAGAAGGCAGTAGGTAAGCAGATTCTATATGATTTCTGGCTTCATCAGTGAGGAATTTACTCTCTATAAGCAGCCTAGTTACTAGTGTGTTTTCTTTATAGCTTTGTTAATGTGTTGTTCAAATTTCAACTGGTCATCAATGACGACACTTATGAGTTTACCCTGGTGAACTTGTTTGATTTTAGTGTTGTTAGCAGAGATGATGGTAGAAGGTGTTTTTTGGTTTGAGTAGGGTTTGGGAGTAAATAATATTAATTTTGTTTTATTGGGATTTAGTAGGAGTTAAGATTGTTTAGCTAAGATACAACAGAGGAGAATACATGTTGGGTTATCTGTTGATGTTTTGCTATTGTTTTTGCTGAGAAAATCAGGTTAGAGTCATCAGCATACTGAGCTATAGTGGCCCTTTTGCTGACAGAATTATCATTAATTAAGAGGTTAAAGAGGAGGGGACCTAATATATAACCTTGAGGGACTCCTATTTTTACAGGAAGGAAAGTGGAAATATGCTTCCATTTGACTGCCTGTACTCTGTTGGATAGGTAACTAAGGAACCAATGTAGACAGGTATTGATAAGCCCTATATTAGAGAGATGCATAAAGGTTTTTCATGAGGCAAGAAAAATATAGAAATTGTATTACTTTCATTTTTTGTGGGTTTACAGTAGAAATGAAATGAAGTATAGCAGTAGTTGTGCTGTGGTGAGGCCTAAAATCATGCTGTGTAGGAGAGAGTAGTTGATTTTCTGATAAGTAGTTGAGAAACTAAGTATGTATGCATTTCTCCAGTATTTTAGCTATGAGGCTCAGAATATATATGGGTCTATAATTAGAGAGCTCCATTGAGATGACTCCTTTGTGCAGGGGTAGTATAAAACATTTTATCCATATGGATGGGACATTTTCAGAAATGGAGTGATATTTCAGAAAGGAGATGGGATATGCTATGGTATCAGCTGCCATTTTGAAGTGCTCACTTTGGAGGTTGTCAGATGCATGTGTGGTAGGTCTCAGTTTTAGAAGAGTTTAATAACTACAGGCCCATTGCAGTCTTCTCCCCCCATCAAAATACTTAAAAAATGTATTCAAGAGCACTACATCACCTAAATTCAAATAATCAGCTCTCAGAAACACAGCATAGTTACAGACCCCAAAACAGCACAACCACTGCCCTCCTTCACTTCACCAACACTATAAACCAGCACAGAAACAATGATAACCTAGAGTGTTGCCTGTGTTCTTAGACTTATCCAAAACTTTCGACACTGTATCACACCAACATTTACTTGCTGAACTCTCTTCTGTAGGTCTCTATCCACCATTAAATGGTTCCTTAGTTATCTATCTGGAAGGTAACAAGCAGTCAAATGGCAACATGACCTTTCTTCCTCCGTTCCAGTTACCATAAGTGTCCCTTAGGGCTCTGTACTTGAACCCCCTTTTTTAATATTTTTTATAAACAAGCTTCAAACTGACATACATCAAACAAATATAGCACAATATGCAGATGATTTGACTTTAATATGTACAGCCCCCACAATATCCAGAATACAAGAAATCACCCAAATTTCTTTCTCCTCAATTGAAACCTGGTTGAAAAATTCAAACCTGCTCCTTAATCCCAATACAGCAAAACTGATGCTCTTCAACCCAAAACATCACCATCAAACATTCTTGGTTACATCAGCAATAATATTAAAATTGAGGTAGTACCACAGACTAAATTAGTGGGCATGGTAATAGATGACAATCTTAAATTTGATCAACATATTCTTAAAACAATTAAAAAGAGCCACCAAAAACTTGACTCCCTTTACAGGCAAAATAGTACCTTACAGACCCTGCAAGAAAAACTTCAGCCTCATTCTGTTCCCACCCCTCTTACATGCCTCAAATATCCTTACAAACCTAAGCTGTACACTAAAATCCAAACTATCCTTCTGTTAGAACAAAGTAGCTAAATCTGCTACCAGCACTGCACACCAAGCTCACCACTGCAAAGCCTTAAAGCAGCTAAACTGCCCATCAACGGTTCTGGTGATAAATTCCTACTAAGCACTACTAACGCAAATAATTCACTGGGGGGCTCACTGTACTCCTGTTACATCTGCAAGCTCTGAAACACCATCCCTACATAATTAAAAATGATTAAAAAAACTTCCAAACTTCAAACTCCGGCTCAAACAATACCTTATCCAGTTCTGGTCATGCTCATGTTCATCAGGTTGAGACCTGTAGTGAAAACACAAACGTCTTGTTGCTTATCACAAACCTTTTGCCCTCTTGCACTTGAATTAGTACATCCCTTTTCACTCCCTAAACAACACTTCTCATTTTGGTCTTTTTCCAATTGCCCTCATCCACTGCTCCACCCTTCTCTTGCATTTGCTGTATACCTAAGTTATAAACCTTCCCAGATTCACCGATTTGATACAGGCGGTCTAAACAGAAACAGTCCTATACCATGCTTTCTGAGTCATATGCTATTCCCACTATCCTCCTATACAAATACTAATATCTTCTACCTCCTCCTACATAATTTTATAACTTAACCTCTTTATATCTCTTGAACTTTCTACAGAGCTATATAATAGTAAAATCTCCCTTCCTGCATAATTTTATTACTACCTTCATTACGTATTCTGAACTCCTTGCAAACCTTTCTTTACTGAAATGAAAGAACACTCTTTACAAATGTTTCCCTTCTGCAGTATCAGTCAATTTACTTCAGCAAGATTTTACAGCTGGAACAACTGTATAGACTTATAATTGTTGATGTAAATATTTTACTGTATATAACTGTCTTATAATTATCCTTGTTGTTTCCTGAAAAATGTAACTGCTGTTTTTCTGAGAACTGTCTAAAATTCAATTGTTAATATGAATGCACTGTGGTGAAAATGGGCTCTGCCCAGTCAGACTTTTCTGGTCAACAATGACAAATAAAATAAATAAATAAATAAATACATTTTGATAGTTGCAGTAGGACTGGTTGGAAGAAAAGTGGTTTGTGAAATCTGGGTATTGTGGCAAAGGTTTGATTTGAATCTATAAAGGTTTAATTTGGTCTGATTGATTGTCAATTATAACTTTGACTATTAAAATGAATGGGTGTTAAATTGGTTGGCTATGCAATTGTTTTGCTTTTACAAGGTTGGGGTCAGCTGGGTGGTTTGCCCTGGTTACAAAATAGAGTGTTATGAGTGGGTTGCCAATCATAACCTGCTTATTATGTGTTTGAGACATGGATGTCAAGAAATTCATCTCTTGAGTACAAGAGTCAAGAGGTGAATATTGGCATCCATGTTTTGATCACATAATTAAGGGTTATAATCAAAGACTCAATCATATTTTTTTTGTAGTGCAAAGAGCTTTATGTACTCCATTTACTACCAGTTATAGAAAAACAAACAAAAAAAAGTGCTAAGTGCTTTGCTGGTTTTCAAAGCTATAAAGCACTTGGCAAGCATTTTCTGGAAGACAGTGTAACACAATCCCTTAATGTTTACCCTCACCTTGCAATGCCTCTCAGAAGTCCAGATTTTTGCCTTATATATTTGATCTGTTTATCATAAAATATTTGTTTTTAGGACAAATCACTGAGGACTGAAATCATTAAATAATGACATATATTTCAGTTTCAGACTTTGTGTTCTTCAGAAAATGTAGTTGAACACACATTTTTATTCTAGTTACTTTCAATGTCTATAACAGTAATCAGGCACACCTTACCAGCATAAACACAAGGCAGAAGCAAATCTACTTTTTATTCTGTTGATGTTTTTGCTGGTCAGTACTGGCAGATTTGTCTGCCTAGTGTGCAACCTTAACAAGTTAAGCGGGGGGGGGGGGTGTTTAACATTTATTATTTTATTTATTTGTATTTATTTATTTTACATTTGTTGACCGGGCTAGTCCAACTGGATATATGTCCATTTTCAGTGGAGGCCCAGGGAGAAAAGCTCCACAGACAGAGAAAAATATACAAAAACAATGATACAATGCAAGGTTTTGTCAATCATAACATATCATTGCATATAATATTTAATCAGGAAAAAAATACAAATAATCATAGTGCATACCAGCTATGGATATGCATAGATTGTATGTTCAGTTACACTCTAATACTTAAATACACACACAAATATTGTTAGTAGTAAGTAAACAAACTTATACAGGTAGGAAGATTAGTGTCCAGAGGCGATATAGGAAGTTAGTCTGGGTTGGCACAGGGGCATAACCAATGTGATTTAAGGTAAGGTTTCAGTTTACTTTTAAATAGGGCAACTGAGGTTACGTGGTTGGGGAAGGTGTTCCAGGTTTTACCCACTGTAGTAGAGAACAGTGAGTTACCAACTACATTATTGGTCTTAGGTATTTGTACTAATAGTTTGTTTGATGAGCGTAAGGTTTTAAGATTGTTATAGGGAGTGATAAGGTTAGTGAGTATAGATATATTTGCTGGTTGATACAAGATCTTATGGGCAACTATTAGTTGATTAAAAAGTATTAGATTTGACAATTCTAGCCAATCTAGTTGTTTAAGATTGTTACAATGATGGGTTCTATAGGTTGACCGAGTTACAAATCTGGCATTATTGTTGTAGGAAATAACCAGTTTGTTCAGATTGCTTTTACCTAGTTTAGTGTAGATAGGGGAGGCGTATAGTAGGGTTGAGATTAAGTAGGTACGGGCGATAGTGGTCCTGGCTAGTGGAGTCAAAAATGATCTGCTCCTGTAGAGGGAACCTAATTTTTTGTTTATTGTTTTTATGGTGTTGTTGATGCGAGGCTCACATTTGTTAAGATCGGATCTCACAATATAGTAGTGCTTAACTGATTTCTCTTTTTCTACATATTGGAGCTCAGTCACTATACTCCATGCACTACAAGTTGTTAATGGAATTCCAGAATATTTTTGGATTGTTAAAGCTTGAGTTTTGGAGGGCAAAGTAGTAGTTTTTCTTGACTTTTTAAATTAGGCACTTAATTTGATTTCTTAATTGCCTAAAGTTTTGAAAGCTGGCAACTGTTTTGTCTTTTGCCAGGCATTCCAAACTTTGTCTCTCTGATTCATTTTATGCAGAGTTTCAGTTGTCAACCATGGGGCTGGGTTGGATTTGACTATCCTACTTCTGGATGGGGTTAATGAGTCAAGTATAATTATGAAAGTATGCTTTTAGAATATTAATAATAAAGGGTTGTTTTTTGAACACATTTATTTTTCTTACCGGTCTAAACAGATGTGTTAGTCTGAATCTCTGACAACATAAACTGGTTGATGGTCACTAAGGCTGTCAGATAAGGTGCCAGAGTCAGAGATTAGGTCTGGGGAGGATGCTAGAATCCATTCTGTGGTAGATTATCTGCCTGTAGCTTTATTATATCTATTCTGGGAGGTAATTGGGGGGGGGGGGTAAAAGTATAGCGCTGTATAGTATTAGTAGGATTGTCAAAGTATATTGTTTGTCAGTCTGCATTTAGATCATTTAGTGTTATAGTTTGATATAGAATTTTTGATGAGGTCCAGAATATCAAGCCCTCAAGGGTGCTGTATTTGTTATCTGGTGGGATATATGTACCTATAATTCTAAGTTTATGTTTGTTTATTTTCAGTAGTGCTATAAAGATTTCTGAGTTAGAAAATGTTGGAACTGGGTGAATATAAAGAAAACGATGGAGGATATTTCTATAGAAAATGGCAATTCCACCTGCTTTTATATTGACACAATCTAATCTAATGATGCTGTATCCAGAAGGTAGACCTTCTATATCTTGAGTTTCTTTTGATACCCCATGGCTAGGCTTATAAGGGGCCTAGTGGGTGTTAGCCTAGTTTATACTTATGAACCTATGAACTAATGTTTCTGGGGAATATTAAGTTATCCAGGCATGAAGCTCAGCGAGTTTATTATGGATGATTCTCAGATTGATGTGGAAGAGATGGCAATTGGAGATGGGTGAGGGAGTGTGGAGAATGTGGTTGAGATGAGGAAGATATAGCAGAGTAATGGAGCATTACCAATTGTTTATTTGATACTATAGCAATGCTCAAATCTGATCCTGCCCTGATGCAGTACTCTTCCATTCCGGCTAGTTTTATCCTTTCAATTGCTCCCTGCCATCCCATTTTTATTTATTTATTCTTTATTTATTTTCATTAACTGGGTAGGAAGTCTAAGAATCTTTTTCAACAATGACCAGGCTGAATGGCAAGATAATATACACAAAAAGTGAGCAAAAATGTATTTACAATGTATGTTCAAGCACATCATAAAGACATAAGAAAATAATAATTGCAAGTCATCAGTTCTCGCAAAACGTTTTACAGACCTGTGAAACAAGGTATCAGGATCATTAATAGAAGTAACATTTGTAGTTGCATGACAACAGATATGTCCCAAATAGTCACAAACAACTGTGGCCACCTCCCTAATTTTCCATGTTGTGAAGATATGTGAAGGCTGTCAGCCTAGCCAGATAGAATTTTGTAGATAATTCTGTCATTTGTAAATATTGATGTAAGCCACATGCTTGTTCTCTTTGTTAAATGCTGAACTTAAAAAATGTAGCCACATTTCACTCTACTGGAGGAAAGCTGATAAGTCAAGCATTGTATAATTCTTTGATCTCAATCTTGGAGCCGAGATGTCTGGATGAAGGAATTCTTGCTATTGTTTTGAGACCAGAGTTAATTGCTAGAATTTGCATGTATAATGTATTTTATTGATGTAGCTTCCTGACCAGGTGCAAGATCAAAAGGGCTGCTAAACTGATTTTCTGTTAGCCTGGGAACCTGAGAAAAAATTATGCAATCTGAAACGGGTCAGTAGTACTGTGTTATCAATTTAAAGACAGAGAGACTCAGGTCATTTGGCATTTGTCTTCAGAGCATCCAACATCACCAGCACTGCTTTGCTCTATATGTTAGTTTATTTTTTAGAACTGTGTTTTCTCTTTGATGTAGCTAGGAAATAGGAAGATTAGACTAATTGTTTTTCTGTCTTGATGTCAGCACTATTCTACTGTATTATTTTAAGCATTTTCCTGTGATCTTTGAACTCTTGACTAGCACTGTGTAGTAAAAAGTATTGTCTTGTGTTTTTATTATTTTTTATTAGATATTTTTAAACATTTCAACTGTGGCTGTTTTATGTAGAGATAATTTAAGCTCTATAGTACATTGCATGTATATAGTGATATTGTCCAAGCCACCCCAAATAAGCCTTGCTGTTCAGTCACACTTACCAGTTGCTGTTCAATCACACTTACCAGTTGGATAATAATATTGCACAGTAATAATTGGACACCCTTTGATAAGGACCTTATTAGTAGCTGAAATTAGTGGTTGGTGGCAGTGATTACTACTTTATAACATTGACAGAAGGGGCATAGCTAGAGAACCTGTGCCAGCCTTCCCCGGGAGTGTCTGTGTGTTTGTTTATAACTTATATCCCAAAGTGTGTGTGTGTGTGTGTGTGTGTGTGTGTGTGTGTGTGTGTGTGTGTGTGTGTGTGTGTGTGTGTGTGTCAGATACATGGGCAGGGACATGAAGCACTGGTTGGACAGAGAGGGTGCTGGAGGTTTAGTGTAACCACTAGGCTGAGGTCTGGACCCTATAGCTGTGTCAGTGGGGAGTCTTATTGGGGATCTGGAGAGAAAGGGAGATACCAGCTCCAGACTGACTGTGATCTCTGTGTGCTCTTAAGGGAAATTGTACTTTACTGTGTGTGTATTTGTTATCCTTCCCAATGTGGACACCCCTCACTGGTGTTAGTGGTGAGGAATGAGGCTCCTTGATTGCTGGGTCAGTGCACGAGTGTCACACATGCTATCTCAGTTGAGAAACACAGTGCTTACCCTTCCTTTTAACTTATGCACTTAACACAAAGGTTTAATGCCTCTGTTACAGCAGTTTTAAAGTATTGTCATTGTTTGCTCACATCACCTGCATGCCTTTTAGTAAAAAGATCAAGTACTTGATTGGCTCCTGATGTAGATCAGGGGTGCGGTGGGTACATCTCAGCCATGTAAGCGGAAGACTGTTGCAGGATAATTGCCTTTTCTGAAACGTTTGCCTATTTTGTCAACCTCTACCATTCTGAATTCTGCAACTCTGTTTTGATTTCCTGGATTCTGAAGTTAATATGATTCTGAGCCTCACACATGATCACTTGTCCCAAAATGTGATGCCTTCTTTCAAATATGAGAGCCCCTGTATTACTATTTGAAAACACTAGGCTCATAGATTCATAGGTGTGTACTAGGCTAATGGCTCTGGAGCCTTTTACAAGCCTAATCCATAGGATTACCCTGACATCATGCCACCCAACCTTAGTTCCCAGTGCCTCTGTTGAGTAGAGCCACTGGAGTGATCCACGGGGTGAATTTTCTGTTTTCTATCCACTCATCAAGATTTCTCTTGAAGAGGGCCAGTGAGGTGCTCTGTTTGACATGTATGGGAAGTCTATTCCATGGTATGGGCAGTCTCTGGGTTATGAACCTATCCCTCCAGCTTGTTCTGTTGATTGTGGTAATGAGGTTAAAGCTGCTGTTTCTCAGATAGACTCATCAATATATGTCTAAGGCCTGCTCCTTGTACAGTATAACCCTGGAACACCTGCACACATCCACATCCAATTTATTATTAACAAAACCCCTTATTATATCATAGCTGACAATAGGATCACCTGCTATGTCCCCTCAGCCAGAACCTCCTACCTAAGTAGCATGGCATCTGTCTGCATTAAAGTAAGTACCATTTTCCTAGGAGACTTCATTTACATCTCCAGTGGGAGATTATATAAATACTCAACATGTATGCCTAGAAATTTCTATACTTCATCAATACAAACTCTTTGGACAAGTTAGTCCTCACCCCAGACAAAAGTGACAAAATCCTGGATTTGGTCCTTATCAATATAAGACAGCTTTGCTCACCGCCAGTTGTAACTTCCTCTTCAACCAATCAGACCACAAATCAGTCACATTCTCCATAAGACTGAAGCCTGAAGCAACTTCCAATACATTATTCAGAGATTATATGAAGACTATATAAAACTATGACCAAAAAGAAAAAAAGAAAAACAGATACAACTACGACTAGGAACCAACGCAATAATATGCAGCTTTATTGTTTCTAGCACCTCAGCTACAATACAGCCTTCAAGGAGTATTAAAACGCATACATATAAATACATTTAAATATAGTCACCAATAAAACAATTATCCAATAAAAAAGTCTGATTATATGAAGACTAATCTACTAAACTGAGTGTTTAACTGACTAAATTCAAAAGCCCTTTCCATCTTGATAACCTCTCTGCTCATGTGGAATCCTTTACTGCCATATTCTATGCACACGTAAATAACAGTTGACGTCAGAAGATCAAGTTTTTGAAAATTCGATCTTCATATGGTTAAGATGATATGTCTGCCTTTCCAAAAACTTGAATGAAACAAAGCAATAAAAATTTACATTTTTGCAGGAGGGTGCTGTGGGCCCTCCCCCCTTGCAAATTATATATACCAACTCCGAGATTGCACTACAGTGGGGAAAAGGGTAAATTCCCTGATTCCCAGTGTACTGCGATCTCCATACAAGTGCTTTGAGTTTTCAGGAAGTCGATCATATGGTCTCGAACATATGAAGGTCAAGTTTCTAAAAACTCTGTCTTTTGACATTAACCTGTAAAGACCTGCATAGACACATATGTGGCCATCAGAAATAAATACAAAACCAAATTTCAAAATAACCCCCTGTATTGGAACTTAAATATAAACAAGCTGTATAATAAAATAAAAAAATCAGTGCTGTTGCTAAACTAAATGAGGAACTCTAGACCCTGATGAAATCAACCAAAGCCAGATATGAGATAATAATAAGACACCCAGGTGAAGGATAATGATAAATTCTTCTTTGGCTATGTTAGAAAACTCAGAAAAATATGTAGAGCTAATGGACAGTGCAGTGGTTTGCATTGTCACCTCATAACAATAGGTTCTCCAGTTCGATTCTCTGCTGAGGTTCCTTCTGTGCGGAGTCTGCATGTCCTCTCTGGATGCATGTGGGTTGTTTACTATTGAAATTCTGAAGTGCCTGCAGTTGAACAGCATGTTTTCACAAGTCACTTTTCCAATGAGTAGAATGCCGAACCAGAAAACATCGACTACACTACAGCGAATGGGTAGTGTAGTTCAATTATATGAGTTTGGCATTCTGAGTGGAGATTGCAGTTCAGTGAGGAAGAGGGAATTAATCCATTTCCTCACTGTAGTGCGATCTCGGAATTGGTACATATAATTATATATAATTTGCAGGGGGTGGAGGGGGGCTTGCCCCCCTGTGAAATGGTGAAAGAAATATACCATTCACCATAGAGTTACGTTAAGGTGCATAGCATGGATGACTGGCGTCATCTCCGGCTCGGTCAAATACATAGAACTATGGGTGTTGATGTATCCATTTTCGACTTGACTGCTTTTTCTACAGTATGTATTCAACATTTCAGGTCAACATTCTGATCGGTCGACCAATGCAGTTTTGTAGCCTCAATAGTAAACCATGTGTGTTTCCTCCAGGTGCTCTGGTTTCCTCCCACATTACAAAGACATGTGTCTGAAACTTTTCTCCCTGGACCGCCGCTGAAAATTGGCTTGTTCCAATTCAGACTTTCCCGGTAAACAAATGCTAAATAAATAAATAAATAGTTAATGATATCACATACTCAGACCCAGAGGACATTGTCAATCTATTAACAGACAAATTTAGTTTGAACTTCACCTCTTCTCCCCTCCAATATTCTCGGATTACATGCCTACATTGACAACCCCCCTTGAATCTTCCAAGAGCAAGTTCTCATAATGCTATCTACAGCAAACAACACTACTTCAGTGTGGTTGGACAACATACTAGGCTGCCTACTGGTCAGCCTGAAACATGAATTGTAAGATTCCCTACAGAGAGTATTCAATATCAGCCTCAAAACAGGCTTTGTGTTCGATGAGTTGAGGACAGCAACAGTCCTTCCCTTGCACAAAGGTGGGGTTTCACATATCCAGGTAATTATAGACCCATAAGCCTGATCCGCCTTATCTGTAAATATATTGAAAGGATCATTAGGAAATTAATAAATAAAAATATAAGTAGGTTATAGAGTCTCGACTCAAGCCAGTTTGGATTCATCAAGGCCAGATTCTGCCTATTTAACTTGGCCAGCTTCATTGAAAAAGTGACTATAGCAATGGAGGAGGGCAAATTGGTCCACACCATATATCTTAACCTCACAAAGATGTTCAACACCATCTCACACTCATAAATAAACTCACTGACTTTAATGTAAGCCCCTTTGTAACTTGTTAGATACCAAATTGTCTCAGAAACAGAACCCAGGAAATAAACGGAGGCCATTCTTCCTCCACCAAAATACCTGCTACAAGTGGTGTGCTTGGACCACTCCTTCTTGACATTTACTTTTTAGAGGGCAAAGCTAATGTTAAGGGTTTGTGCCTGACCATGGTTGCAGATAACTTGAAACTTGGTACCATCATAAACTCCCCAGAAGATACCATGATCCTCCAAGAGGGCCTGCCTGAAACAAATAGCTGGTGTCAAACCATGGATTAAAACTAATTCCAAGCTATATATACTCTTATTCTTTGGCATGCATGACTTCCCTTGTAATATTACATTGACAACACACCTTTAAAAATGACCCTATAGTCAAGATCTGGGGACTTGTGTTGACAAGAAAATTTACTTTAATCACCATGAATCCACTATTGTAAGGAAGTTCTTTTTCATTGCACAGCTTATATCTAAATGTTTGGTGTCTAGCTCCAGGGATCTAATTATTCCCCTGTACTTAGCACTCATTAGGCTGATCTTTGAGTATAATGTCACTTTCGGTATGCACTTGTCCAAACACTTGTCACAAATGGAATGACCACATCATTGCCTCACTAAGAAAAATCAATGGGACTAAAGCATAAAATCAATGCAGACTGTCTCAAAGCCTTGTTACTTTTTTCAGTATTATACTGGCTACTGAGTTGCAACTATTGCCCCACATATAAGATTTCAACAGACTCTCTCCTGACAGATCTATTACACATTCCCAAGTCCAGTGATAACATAAACACCTGCTCAAGGGATCTCAAACTCTTCTATAACATGACTAGAACAAGTCAGAGAGACGTGTATGTATCACAGAGAATTTTGCTTCTAAGGAACTGTCTTCCATGTTATATAAAGTAAAGTACTTCTCTTACTCTATTCAGGTGTAGTTTGGTTGAAGGGATTAGTAACTACAAATTCATCCCTGGTTTAGCATCCTTGTCCCTCACAGATAGGGGTAACATGTAAATGTCTCTACATGTCCTTGTTCTGCCGATTTCTGGCTTATTTGTACACACTAAAAAGGGTAAAAACTATCATGGGACTGTAGTAGGATTAGCCTTCTTAAGATGCTCACAAATCAATAGTCTAGTAAGCACCTATGAACCTATTAACCAGTGATGCTACTCTTAACTACGGCTGCTGAGTTATTCAGTTAACATACGGCATACTAAAATCCCCATTAACAATACCTGCACCATCTCCCTCATCTTACATTTTGTTGTTTCCTGTTCTCTTTTCTCCTCCTGAGGAGATTATTTGCATAACCCTTATATGTATTTTGCTGGCATGTCCAGTCTTCTTTTTTATTAGCCAATGCCATCATAATCTGCAGGCATTCCTTGTTTTCTATCAGATACAAGACATTATGAAATGCTGGCAGATGGTAATACCATATTTTTGACCCCTGGATGAAGCATTTTATTTACTTCAGTGATAGTCTTCTTCAAAGGGACAATGGTCTTCTTACAGAAGCCCTCAGGCTTCCATTAATCTTGCATTTTACCAGCCATTTGAAACAGGAGTCATTGAAATTTCTAAACTTTGCCCCAGATCCCACATAGCTAAAGGGAAAAAGATAAAATGCTCTGAAGGCTGAAGACAGTAGCTGGACAAATGGGTCATATCATCAAACCAAGTAACAGAAAACATGGTAGTGGCGGTAACTTCAGGGGAAATGCTGTCAGAGACATATGGTCAACCAGTTAGTGATTGATTGCACGTATGATAACTACCTTAAAGTGTCTTCTTGCTTTGCCTAACTCTGGCTCTGGCAGCAGAGTTCAAGGATTAAGTGTACAGCAGTGAAAGTCTTCCTGATTGTCTTTGCATCATGTCAGCAGAAGTAACCTTCAGTGATTTGAGGCTATTATGTTTCCTACCATCTGCCCTCTGTTCCATGGTTGTTCTTTGAGTAACCACAAATCATAAAAGGCATTAATTCAGACCAGAAATTTTATCAAGGAAAGAATCTTTTCTATGTAATGGAAATAAATATCTAGCTAACATTTTACACAGGCTGTCAGATATGTGCCATATAACAGCAGGTTTGTCCTTTGTTAATACACTTTTGCTGAGAGATTTCTGCACAAATAAAGATGAACTGAGTTCACTTTTCATTTGTTTCATATGTCAAGGATTCTGACGCATTTGTCTGACAAGCCAGACAAGACAAGTGCCTTAAGGATTGTACTCAAGTGAACACATCCATCTCTGCCTGATTTAACCTCATATGAACTTTGACCTTGCTGATTATTGCTAATGAACCCTTTATTACTATTTCAGTTCACTTCCACATTATAGTCTTGTCATTTTTTTGTACTGACTGCTTGGCTAAGTTGCTGTTCACATAACAGCATGCAAATGAAAGAGCAGCCTAAGACTAAAGATTCTCCAACTTTCTTTCAGCTACTTATCTTGGTGAGCAGTAGAGTCTTACCTTCCTGTCAGACAATCTCTTGATATGATCCTGATTATTTTTTCAGGTTTCTATTTACATTTGTGTAAATTTATTATTATATTTTATAACCCTCAGCCTTGGTGGGGGTCTTCAATATAGTACTGAATACCAGCAGCACATTATTATGAACACAGCACTTTGCCTCACATTACGACCTTTCTTTGTCCTTGAGTTTCTTTCTGTAAGTGAACGAATAACCATACTTTAGTCACTGAATATTACATTGCTACTTTCTCTACAGGGTAATTCAGATATATTGCAGTCGTGCCTGATGGCATTAATTAGTAAAATGCAACAGACTTCTAAATCTGGTTTAGTTTTTGTATGCCTGCATGTGTTTCTGCACTTTTCCATTTCCCTCCCCCCATTGTGAAACAGAGAGGATGCTGATGGCAAGCATCCCTTTAACTGAACTGTGAACGGGCGGTCCAGTAACAGTGATGGTAGCCTGCTGATTACAAATGTAATTAAAGTAGTTGTCAGGAACTATCAAGATCGAAATACATGCCACGCATATGGGCTGCTGTAGCATTACACCTGCATTTTCAGTAAGAGATAATTAGAAAAAAAATTATTTGTTTTATTTACTTGGCCATAGCTTCATGGAGTCACTGTTTTGCTGACTGCTAAATGTGTCATTTTCTGTTACTGTATTATGAATTTCTAAATGACGAGGGACTAATTCATTTCTGAATTTCTAAATGATGAGGGACTAATTCTTCTGAGCTTATGAATAAAATAAATAAATAATTGAATAAATAATGTTCCTGTAAATGGAAGTCATACCACTTTTAATTTATCAGTGCACCTCACAAAATTTTGGGAAATCATTGAACTGTCTTTCCGTGTCAGGATAGCATTGCAAGTTTTTCCTTATATGTGATAATGTTTGACTATCTAGGCTAAGAGATCAGTAAACCACTGCCTTTCCTCTCAGGTTCACATATAGTGAGTCTCACTTATGAAGAATGGTCTGTCACTGTTGTCATGGAACACACACACGTATATCCCAGGTTTGCTGGGAAATGTGAGTAGTGCAGTGAGAGCACTCTCACTTCACAGTAAGAGGTACTCCGGTTCGATTCTTGGCTGAGGTGCCTTCTGTGTAGACTCTGCATATTCTCTCTAAGTGTGTGTGGCCTTTCTGAATATCCTAGTTTCATCCCAACAGTATGTGGTAGGTGGATTGGTGAATGAAAATTGCCTGATGGTATATGTGTGTAATATGGAAGAAAGATAATGCACTGTTCATGGGGTTGCTATAGGAGCTGCATGTGACTTGTTAGCACTGAGTGGATAGAACAGAAACCTGGCAGATCCTTGTCCATATTTAAGTACAACTTGGCTCTATGGATGGGGACCAGAAAATGTACCCCAGGACTACCCCCTGAACTGCTAATGAACTGAGACAGCTCCTAAATGCTCTATCTCATGCATGGGTCCCTTCAAATTATCTATGGTCCAGGGAAGTAAATACTGTGGCAAGAAACAGCCAGGGAATTGTTATGGCTAGGCTTGTATAGGCCCTAGGGCCGATAACCTAGTACAACCTATGTTCATAGGTTCATAGGTAGGTACTAGGCTATCAGCCCTAGGGCCTATACAAGCCCAGCCAAAAAGGTACCCTGGCTTTTGCCACCCAAGAAAATTATTTTACTGTGCCACTGTCAAGCAGAGCCACAGAAGTGATCCCTGGGGTGAATTTCCTATTTCCCTTCAAATCATCAAGATTTTTCTTGAAGAGTGCTTTGTTTGATATAGATAGGTAGTTTATTCCAGAGTATGGGAAGTCTCTGGGACAGGAATTTATCCCTCCGGCATGTTCTGTTTATTATGGTGACAAGGTTTAGGTCCCTATAGCGTGTAGCTCGGAGAGATTGGGATTTCTTTAAGTGGAGCATGTCCAACAGCTCTGCGTTGGACATAGCTTTGTATGTTAGGCAGAGATAGATTCCTGTCCCAGAGACTTTCCATACTCTGGAATAAACTACCTATCTACCTATCTGAGTAGGCGATATGCGATGGAGTAAAGCTGGAGTTTTTTGAGACGGTCTGCGTAGGGCATCTGTTTGAGGCCGGTAATCCTCTTTGTGAGGTATTTCTGCGGCCTTTCCAGTTATTGTAGATGTCTTGTGAGGTACATACCAAAAGGGGCATTGTACTCTATAATGGGTCTAATGAGTGATGAGTAGAGGGGAACAATGACCTCTTTTTTCCTGGATGAGAAACCTTTTGTGATGAGGTGTGCCACGTAGAAGGATTTCCTGACTACTGTGACAATGTGATTATCAAAGGAGAGACTACTGTCCACCTGTGTCCCAAGGCCACTTATCACACTTTCGGTGTTAAGTATACTACTGCCTATGTTGTAGTTCATGGGCTGCAGAGTTTTTACCAAAGGGGATGACAGTGCACTTTTTGGCATTGAGCTTGAGGCCATGGCTTTGACACCAGGCATCTGTCTCAGTGAGGCTCTTTTGTAGGATGTCCACATCGTTAGGAGTTTCAATTATGGCTCCTAGTTTGCAGTCATCTGCAAACTTCGTTAGCCAAAGACCTTCTGTGTTAGCCTGTACTTCAGAGAAGTAGATACCAAACAGGAGAGGACACGGGACTGAACCCTGTGGTACTCCACTTGTCACTGGTCTGAAGTCAGATTTGGAGTCTGCTACTTTCACAGTGTGGGTTCTGTCAGTGAGCCAGTTGGCAACCCATCTTGTGACATAGGGATTTATACCTAGTTTAGTGAGTTTATCTATAATTCCAGAGTGGGGGATGGTGTTGAAAGCCTTGGCAAGATCTAGATAAGCTGTGTGAACCACCTTACCCTCGTCTACAGCTTTGGTGACTGCTTCAAAGAAGTCTATCAGGTTTAGGAGACATGATCTGCCTTTTACAAACCTGAACTGGGTGGGGTCCAGAGTTTGGAGATTACCAATGTCTTTGTTTATATGTTCCATGATGATACATTCCATGGCCTTGCAGACCAGGCTCATCAGGCTAATTGGGCGTTAGTTCCCGGTGTCCGTGGTGGCTCCCCCCTTGTGGAGTGAGATAACCGTCGCTGTGCGCCATTCAGCGGGCACAAAGCCTGAGGTGAGCCTATGATTGAACATGGTACTTAGGAGGGGTGCCAGTTCATTCTGTAGTTCATGTAGAATGCAGCCTGGGATGTTGTCTGATCCCATGGATGCTGTGTTCTTGGCTTTGGAGAGTATGGTTTTTACCTGTGCAGCCGTGATTACAGGAACTTTGCTTTCTTCCGGTATAGAGATGGGCCCTTTAGGGGGTGAGAGGGGGTAAAGTTAGCACTGAACCTATCTGCCAGGATGTTGGCAATATCAGTTGGGTCTGTATATTTAGTGCCATTGTGCTGTAACTCAGAGCAGATCTGAGTGTTGCCATTGAGATTCTTGACATAGCTATAGAATGCTTTGTGGTTGTCTTTAGAATCAGTGGTGATTTTGTTTTTGTAACTAGCTTCGGAGGATTTTATCAGGGATCACAGCTTCTTACTGAGGCCGACCAGGGAGCTCCTCCAATCATGGAATTTTACTCTCTTTTGCAACAGTTTCTTCCTTCTGTTGTACAGTTTGTTTATGGCAGAGGACCACCTGATTGGCTTCCTTTTTTTGGAGGATAGCATCTTGGTTCTGTTTGGGATAGCATGATCCATGTACTTGTGTAAGTGCTTATAAAGTGCAATTGTGTAGGATTCAGTAGTCGTAACTGTATTGTCCATTTGAATGGGTGTCATGAAGTTCACCACTTCTGTCTTAAGAAGCATGAAGTTGGCTTTGGAGAAATGTTTTACTGTGGTTTCCTTAATGGGGGTGGGGTGGGGGCAGGATGTGGATATCTAGGGTGATTAGCTTATGGTCAGATCGGACCAATGAGGCATTGACTTCAGGTGTGGAACACCGGTCACTCATGTTGGTAATGACTAGATCTAGGATATTGTTGCCCCTTGTGGGGGTGTGGATAAGTTGATCCAAGGCACTGGAGTTTATGAATTCCAGAAAGCGTTGAGCGAAGGAGTTGGTACATGAGTAGTTTTCCCAGTTAATGGTGGGGTAGTTGAAATCACCCATTATTAGGGTGTTTGGTTGAACCCTAATATTTTCCAGTACATCAAGAAAAGAGGATTGGGAATCCTGGGGCATGGTGGGGGATCTGTAGCAAGCTACAATTTGGATTGCAGTTTTGCCCAGATTTAGTTGCACTTGGATAACCTCAGATGCATTATGCTGAGCAACTAGCCTGGAGGTGTGGATATCCTTAATGAATATGGATACACCTCTGCCTTTGTTGTTCTGGTCCAGATTACCTATGGACCTATGGTATGATCCCATTTAGTGTCCTTAGGGGGTAATATATACTTATTGACCATGGGATGGGTAAGGCCAATCTCTAACCAAATGGGATAGGTATAATTCGAGCACAAAAAGGGAAAATGGCTAGGCTTAAAATGGCTTTCATGGGCAGCTAGCCTAGTACTTACCTATGAGCCTATGAACCTATCTGCCTCCAGGCCTGCTTCCCCATCGGGTGATAGAGGTTATGTTATGGATGAGAAACGAGAGGGAAATCGCAGCTGTCTCTGATAGTAGCTTACAGGAGGGACGTGCTGCTATTCTCTCTGATGCTGCTGCCAGAAGATCGCAATTTGTAACTTGGCAGGAGCTGGTAGAGGTGGTGGGGTCTGCTGATGGACCTGCACTGGCCACCTGGAGAGTCTCCTCATGAGACTTACAGAGTTGTAGCACTACCTGGCACTTTACAATACACATATGTTAAAGAAATTTTTTTTTTTTTAGAAAAATGGTGTTGTAGATAATTAGGCACTTATGTAATGAGAGGGTATTGATTACTGGGTGCTCAGGATGAGCTGATACAAGTGTGAAGGAATGTATATAGAGAGAGAGACAGAAAGAGTGATATTTTGTTGTGTTGTAGAAAAGAAGGCCTTGGACACCTAGAAAAACTTTAGTGTGAGATGAGATAGAGGTGAAGTTCAAACCTTACTGATGTAATAAATTCTGGAGAGAACTCCAGCTGTAGTGTCTGATTGGCCTGAACTAGATTATATCTTTTACATCCCTGATGGATGAAGGCAGAGCCTCACTATAAAAGTAATCACTCACTGTATGATGAGATATAACGGCAAAATAAATTGATAGAACTGATGTGCACCTCTTTGACATTGTTGTTTGCAAAAAATTCGATAAGCAGCAGGAAGAAACGATAAAAGCAAATATTCTGATCAGCCCAACAGGTCTTCATGAGAAGCTCAGATATTGATTACTGCTAATGAGACTTCCCACCACCACTTTGTAGCATCTTTTAATAAACTGGAAAGGGAAATACAAAGACTCGAGATGAGCGTCAGTCTTGAATTGATTATATTCTTCTGGCCAGAATTTGTGCACCTTATTATATGAAACACCTGTGGTATATGCCCTAGCTGTGGGAACCACAATAGGAATTTATATGTTTGCTAAAAAAAGAGCTAATCTGCTGTACAAATATAAAGCACAGCAGCTACTGTTGTTCAAAAGTACTGACATACAAGTATCCTAACTGAAATATTTGCATTTCAGTGATTGTAGCCCACTTTAGATATTATTATGAGGTAATTTGCTAGAGTCTGTATTTAGAATTCAGGTATTTTCAGCAGGAAGAGATGATGTCAATATCTTCCATAAATAAAAATGTGATATTATTGTTGAGCAGCTATATTTAAATAACAGAAATATCTGGTTTTGTTGTATTGCTTTTTGTATTCTGGCATATAGGAGCCCTGTTTTTAGGGGAAAAAACAGAATGGGTTACTGGCATTGGATCCTAACTGTTAAGGTAATGTATTATATACCACTTCTATTTCTTCACATTGCCTGGCACTCTAAACCCCAATGAATGTAAAAACTAATCGGATAACAATGATCTACCATATAGTGCTCTATACCTGCAAGCAGAAGTTTTATTCAAAATGTCTCTCGCTTCACTGGGAGCCCTGATCCTTTGTTGTCTCATCCATTTCCAAACAATTTGATTTACTTTGCAGTTTTATTCTACATAAGCAATAATGCCTAACAGGGTGTGTGTTAATGTGCAATTAATACCCACCCAGGAGTTTTATGAGTCCCAACGCCACAGGCAGAGGGCCTCTACACCCCTGGAAAGGTGTTATTTACACATTAACACATATTCTGTCAGGCATTATTGTGCTCAGAGAATGGGCACTCTATAAAATTGTGTTTTACTTATTTTTTAAGTACTATATTGTGTTTTTATGTATTTTTGATGTAAAATTGTTCCTCTGCCTAATGTTTCAAACTTTCTGTAGTATGTTAATGCTGTTGGAGGAAGCATTTTACATCAAAAATATATAGTACTTACAAAATAAATAAATAAGTAAACAATTTTACAGCAAGCCCATTCTCTCTCTGTCTCTCATACACAGTCTCTTCTGCTTTCGCAGACTATACATATGTATACACACACAGTCTCCTCTGGTTTCATACTTGCATTCACTCATACAAGCTTAACTCTCAACCTCTTGGCAAAAAAAATTTGGCCAAAGCCAAAAGAAATGTGAGGACAAAGCCATAAAAATAGGGACACATTTTAAATATTGCTCTTATAAACTTAGAAAGTTGCTAGAATAAAAGGTATTGTATTACAATGCATTTTCTGAAAGATATAAAACCTGAAACTCTAATTCCTGTCATTATTTAGTGAATTCACTCCTCATTAATTTGCCACAAAACTTCAGAAAACCACAAATTTTATGAGGGACAGACAAAAAATATCAGTCAAAAATCTGGACAGTTTGCAAAAATTTGGACAGTTGAGAGCTATGCACACAAGACCGCCATTTCTCTCTCTCGATCTCTCACAGATTCTCCTCTGCTTTCATACACACATTCACTCACACACACAGACAGAAACATAAACACACTCATACACATGCATACACACACATACAATTTTTTTCTGTTTATTTATTTATTTTTTTGCACTCGCTAAACAGCCATAGTTCTGCTTAGCGAGTGTAAAGTAATGGCGGCCATTAGTTTTTTTTTGCAATCCAAGTACCACAGCAGCTTGATATGCTGCCATAAAGTGGCTAACTCATTTTTCAGCGGGCATTGCTTCTACATAAATACTCTGCTGGGGAACGTTCATTCTCCAGTCAGGATGCTGATGTACAGTTTGCCCATTCTATAAGTAACTATAACTCACAGCGTTTTGGTTCTGCAATGTTTACGTTTAAAGGTGCTTACTAAGCTTACAGCTAAAAAAAAAAAATCAAGAAGCTCAGCCACATCAACTAATACTGGTGGGAAACTAGTAGTACCCTATTAAGCAGACGTTTTCCACATATTCTTGGTGAAAATTTGCAGTCACCCATTCCGTCACCCAGTCTTTTGTGTTGTTTATTAATTTGGGTGAGCTCTGGTATGTGACATCCACCATTCAACTGTTTTCTTTTCCCACTGCAAATGTGTGTTTGCTTTGTTACCCTGCTATTCACTGACTGTTAAGTAAACAATGTTTCAGTTCATCAGCTCAACTTGCCAGTGTTTATCTTGGTGATCAGTGTTTCCTGAAGAAAATCACTGCTGGTGTCGATTCTGTTTCCACATCAGCAGTAATTCTGTGGTGTGTGGTCTTTTTACTCTGTAACTATGTGATTATGAAGCTAGTATTTAAGTAAATCAGAAAAATATGTTTTAGAAATAGTTCAAGAAGTTTTTTTTTGTCCGGTTGAAGCTTCACCTAGTTGAAAATCTAAAAAACATAAGGAAAGCTGACTATTTGATATACCAGCTATACTTGTATACAACTGTTTTATAGTTGTACTTGTGTAAAATGTAAGGAAAGGTGATTATTTTACATGCAAGTCATACTTGTATACAGATATTTTATAGTTCATAGGATCATAGGAGATTACTAGGCTAATGGCCCTGGGATCCTTACAAGCCTAGCCAAGAGTTTATCCCAAAAAAATAAAAAAAATCTCAGTCAGCACATGTTGCCCCTGTCAATGAGAGACAGAGGTGGAACCCCTGGGACAAATTTATGGTTTCCATTCCACTCATCAAGCTTGCATTTAAAGAGGGTCAGTGAGGTACTCTGTTTGACATGTATGGGAAGTCTATTCCAGAGATGGGGCAGCCTCTGGGAGACAAACCTGTCACTCCAGCAGGTTTTGTTGATGTCGCATATTAGATTTAGGCCTATCGAGCGGGTAATGTGCGAGGAGTTACACTTACGGATATGGAGCATCTCCAGTAGGGCAGGGTCTGACATTACCTTCTAGGCAAGACACAGATCACCTCTGAGCAATCTGTATGATACTGAGTAGAGTAAGGTATCGTTAAGTGATTATATAGTCAGCAGTGGACTGAAGAAACAGAAATAAATGTTAGTAGAAAATTATCTGTCTACCATGTGATGCATCATAGAGGATTAATAATCAGTAAAAGAAAGGATGAGGGCATGGAATGGAAAGAAAGGGGTAATGGAGATGGGGATATTGGTGGTGGGGGTAATCTATGTTTAACCAGATGCAGGCTGAAGTGACCTAGGGGAGCAGTCTAGAAGTTATCAGAGGAAAAGGGAGGCAATATAAACAGGGAAAAAAGACTGAATGAAAGAAGGTACCTAGAAACTGGGAAGAGGATAACAGGAAAAGCCAAGGAGGTGGAAATGATGGTAGAAATGAGGAGAATGAGAAGGTAATGGTGTTAAAGCCCATGATGGAGAGAAAAAAGACAGAGCAAAGGCTGATAAATCTGGGCATAGAAGGAAGGGAAATACCAAAAAACATGGGAGCCAAAGTCATAAATGTCTTCAAAAAGAAACATGGCGAGTGGATTCCTGGAGGGGGAGATGTAGGAGGAAGAGGAGAATTACAGATGTAAGGAGGGTGGAAAAAGAAAATCCCATTTAAGACAGGACAAAGGATAGGGACTGGGTGAGTTGTCTCCAGAAATCTTCAGGAAGCTGGTCAAAGTGTTGGTTATACCCCCAGCTATAACTCAGCAGATCTCATGTCTAGGGAGAGATTTCTGATGACTAGAAAAGGCTGACATAGTGTCATACATGTTGAAGGAAGCAGAATGAACCCTGAACATTACAATCCCTTGAGACCATTCTCAGTAGTAGGGAAAGTGATGGAAAGGATTCTGAGGAAGAGTGTGGTGGTGGTGTTCTGGGATGTGAATTAAAATGGACTTGTAGCCATGTCTTGCACCACTTCAGAGCTATCCACTTGGTGGTGGTGCAGACGTTGGCTCTAATTGATATGATCATGTTGCCTAATGTCAGCCAAAATGGGGCATGGATATTAGCCCTTGATAATTAGGCTGAGGACCCAGCCTACTTCAACCTACACCCGGGACCATTGTTAATGATGGGAGATGTCTGCACACCCCTTTTGACCAGTCAGTATGTACCATAAAATCCATTAACACTGACTAAGTAAGCTAAAGCCATATTGATGTCCATTTGCGTAAGTAAGCTACTGCCATATTGATGTCCATTTGCCAAGACTAGATTACTTCACTTGCCTCTGTTGAGTTAAAGCTGGACATAAAATCTAAAAAAACAAAAAACAAAACAAAAAAACCCATCAAAAATGATTGCAACATTTAATATAGGTTCACTGACTGGGTGCAACTTGGAAGTGGATGACATGATGATAGGAGGGATACTGGAGATGCTGTCTGTCTGGTAGATGAGGTAGAAGGGCATTGCAGTGAGTTCTTTTGGCCTGGAGTCCAGAGTCTAATCTTCTAAAGACAGTGTGTGATGTCATCAGAATCAATGACAGACTGACAGTAATCTGATTACACTGTAAAGGTGGAGCAGTCTTCATAATCTCAGCCTATGCTCTACATAGTACTGCAATGATAAGGAAAAAAGGCTTGCAGACAACAGTTGCAAGACCTCCTTAATAAAGCAGGAGAAATCAGTTAGTTCTGATAACATGACTTGAATGCTCATATTAGAACAGGCAGAACGGATATGAAGGTTGCTGGGGTATACATGGTTAAGGCAACAGAAATACTGAAAGAGAGGCTGTTCTGGATTTCTGTCTGGCAAATTTTATCCTAAATTCAACTGTCATCTTAAATTTACTTGTATACAAATGTACTTGTTGAATGTTATTCCATATATAACAGCAATGTGTACCTTGTTTTACAGTTTCTGTTTTATAGGTTCATAGGTTTATAAATAAGTACTAGGCCTGCTGCCCTTGTGGGCCATTTTAAGCCTAGCCAGTTTCCCTTTTTGTGCTCAAATTAACCTCATTTGGTTATAGAATAGCCCTACCCATTCCATAGTTGATAATTATACATTACCCTAACGAGAATAATTGAGATCATTCCATAGATAATTTTAGGGGACCTGTGCATGAGATAAAACATTTAGAAGTTGCCTCTGTGCATTAATAGTATAAGAGGCACTCCTGGGATGAAGTTGCACTTGAAGATGAACAGGGATGAACTTTGCTTTATGCGGATGAGGAGTCTGTGCCGGAACAGTGGTCTGCTCTGCAAGACAAAGGCCATGGAACATATTATCGTGGAACTTATAAACAAAGACATTGGCAACCTTAAAACACTGGACCCCACCCAGTTTGGGTTAGTGAAGGGCCAATCTTGTCTCCTGAACCTGATTGACTTCTTCGAATCAATCTCCAGAGCCGTGGACGAGGGTAAGGCAGTCCACATAGCCTATCTGGACCTCGCCAAGGCCTTTGACACCATCCCCCACTCTGGAATCATAGATAAACTTACTAAGCTGGGCATTAATCCCTACGTCACTCGATGGGTTGCCAACTGGCTTACTGACAGAACCCACACTGTAAAAGTAGCTGACTTCAAATCCAGCTCCAGACAAGTAACAAGTGGAGTACCTCAGGGTTCAGTCCTGGGACCTCTCTTGTTTGGCATCTACTTCTCTGAAGTACAGGCCAACACTGAGGGACTCTGGCTAACAAAGTTTGCAGATGACTGCAAACTGGGAGCCATTATTGAATCCCCAAATGATGTGGATACTCTACAAAAGGGCCTTACAGAAACAGATGCTTGGTGCCAGAGCCATGGGCTCAAGCTCAAAGCCAAGAAATGTATAGTT
Source organism: Protopterus annectens (assembly GCF_019279795.1). NCBI lineage: Eukaryota > Metazoa > Chordata > Ceratodontiformes > Protopteridae > Protopterus > Protopterus annectens. The sequence continues at coordinate 473,417,858 of NC_056743.1, forward strand.
ATCCCCGTTGGGAAAAAACATGTACCTGTGAATTACCACATAGGTGGCAGTACACTAAACACCAAAAGTGTGATAAGAGACTTAGGGACACAGGTGGACAGTGGTCTCACCTTCAATAACCACATTGCCACAACAGTCAAGAAATCCTTCTATGTGGCACACCTCATCACTAAGGGCTTTTCATCCAGAAAAAAGGAGGTCATTGTCCCACTGTACTCATCCCTCATTAGACCCATTATAGAATACAACGTCCCATTTGGTATGTACCTCTCAAGACATCTGCAACAACTGGAAAGGCTGCAGAAATACCTCACTAAAAGAATCACAGGCCTAAAGCAGATGCCCTATGCCGACAGCCTTAAAAAACTCCAGCTATACTCTGTTGCATATCATCTACTCCGAGGTGATCTCTGCTTAACATACAAGGCCATGTCAAATCCAGAGCTGTTGGACATGCTACACTTAAAGAAATCCCAATCCCTCAGAGCCACATGCTCCAGGGACCTAAACCTTGTCATCACAATAAACAAAACATGCTGGAGGGATAGGTTCCTGACCCAGAGACTCCCCAGACTCTGGAATAGACTGCCCATACATGTCAAGCAGAGCACCTCTTTGGCCCTCTTCAAAAGGAACCTTGATGATTGAATGGGAGAAAGGAAATTCACCCCGGGGATCATGTCAGTCACCCTACTAGACAGGGGTCCAGGGAAGTAAATAGTGTGGGAAGAAATAGCCAGGGAATTGTTATAGCTAGGCTTGTATAGGCCCTAGGGCCCGATAGACTAGTACCAACCTATGAACAAACCTGTCCTACCAAACCATTCTGTTGATGTTGCTGAAGATGTTTGGATCCCTATACTGAGCATTTCTAATGCCGTTTCACTTGCTGATGTACAGTAAATCCAAAAGTATTGGGTCAGAGGATGCCTTGCATGCCAGACACAAGCCATTTCTTAACAGTCTGTAGGATACAGAGTATAGTGACAGAGCTTTGATCTGGTCCATGTAGGACATGTTGTTTAGGCTTTGTATCCTTTTAGTAAGGTATATCTGTGTGCATCCCGGTTCAGGTACATCTGAAGTAAGCTTCTCATGGGGACAGGAGCCAATGAGAGCTCCCCAGTACAAGCCACTCGCGTTCCAGGAAGCCTTTTTGTGCCAAAATAATGGCTTGAAAAAGGCTTCCAGGAATCAGGGATTTTACTTTTTGCAAGTTGCTTGCAACAACAACTTGGAAGGAAGAAGTCTGAAGACCGGGAACTTCGGCATCGGGGAAAAGGAAGGAGCGGCTGTGGTGAAGACTTCGTAACTTGGAAGCCAGCCTGCTAGGAGAGGAGTTAGTGAGCTGAACAGACTTCAGGTTCAGGGATCTTGCTTGCTGCTGATTTGGTGGAGTGAGACCAGTCAGAAGGTTGAGGTTTAATTTGTTGCCTGCTGGATCATCGTTTGTGCCATGGATTGTATTGAGCTGCTGGTGCTGTTTACATAGGTAGAGGTAAGTGACTGTTTTAGCTGCAATGGTTAAGGTTAATGTTAATGGTTAAGGTTAATGGTTAGGCAAGTATTTCCCTATCCTTAAAACTGGTATTCAAACACAGATCCTGTTATTGTAGCAATTTTCTAAATTTATAAGAGCAATATTGTGTCTCTGGGCTGCTTGACAACCTAGTTCATCTGATACTGTTAATTAAGCAACTTTCTGAGTTTTATAAGAGCAATATTTAAAGTGTCTCTGTGTTTGTGCTGCTTGTTCCCCTCGTACGTCTCTGAAAGTAATTGCTATTTTTTTTTTTGCAGAAATTGTATGCCAAGTCAGATCCTGTTATTCTAGCAACTTTCTACATTTATAAGAGCAATATTTAAAGTGTCTCTGTTTGTGCTGCTTGTCCCCCTTGGACATCTTTGAAAGTAACTGCTATTTTTTTGCATTAACTGTATGCCAAGTCCGGTCCTGTTATTCTAGCAACTTTCTAAGTTTATAAGAGCAATATTTAAAGTGTCTCTGTGTTTGTGCTGCTTGTCCCCCTTGTACGTCTCTGAAAGTAATTGCTATTTCTTTGCAGAAACTGTATGCCAAGTCAGGTCCTATTATTCTAGCAACTTTCTATATTTATAAGAGCAATATTTAAAGTGTCTCTGTTTGTGCTGCTTGTCCCCCTCGTACATCTCTGAAAGTAATTGCCATTTTTTAGAGAAACTGTATGCCAAGTCAAGTCCTTGTTATTCTAGCAACTTTCTACATTTATAAGAGCAATATTTAAAGTGTCTTTGTTTGTGCTGCTTGCCCCCCTAGGACATCTTTGAAAGTAACTGCTATTTTTTTGCATTTACTGTATGCCAAGTCAGGTCCTGTTATTCTAGCAACTTTCTAAGTTCATAAGAACAATATTTAGTGTCTGTTTGTGCTGCTTGTCTCCTAGTACATTTCTGAAAGTAAAAGCCAATTTTTTGCAGAAACTGTATGCCAAGAGTTTATGAGAGCATCATTTCTAAGTTTATCAGAGAAATATTTAAAGAGTCTGTATTTTTGTGTTGTTTGTCCCCCTAGTACGTTGGGCAGGGCTTTGCCCAGATTTCTTGCACTAAGAGGTTGAGAGGAATGTCAGGATGGATGTCAGAAGTGAGTTTATAGTAATGAGATGAGTTAAAGTATTCGGTTTTGTTTTCTGGTAGAACTTTAGAGTGTAACTTGATTGTGCATTCTTTGGTCATAACTGTTCTAAGGCATGATGTCTTAAATGGCACATTCTTGTAAAAGTACAGAGGGCCCTGGTTTTAAGTATCCTTTTTAGGCACCTTTGCCAGGCCCAGAACTGGCTGTAGGACAGGGGTAGAACACATCTAAAGTGGTATATGTAAAATGCAGATAGTATTGTCGTGTGTGTGTGTGTGTGTGTGTGTGTGTGTGTGTGTGTGTGTGTGTGTGTATGTGTGTGTGTGTGTTGCAAGTCCATTTGTTAAGTTGGAAGTGTTTATCCTTGGCATGGATTTTGAGATATAATCAAGGGTGCTTTGAGAGTACTGAATGTCATGAAAGTAACTCTTCCTTTCTGCAACACTGGTTAGGTGGGCAAGTGAGCACCAGAGGAGTGAGTGTGGTTGTCGAGGCAAGAAAGTGAATAATCTGATCATGCAGGCCTTCATAGTAAACAAAAAGAGCACAGATGAGCAAGAGAATAGGGTGCAAAGTCAGGAAACTTCCAGCGATATGGGTAGGTTATGGCCCTATTGTCTCATCTTTTCTTTTGAGGAGATTTTCTAATTTTCCTTTCTTGTTTAACACCATTGCTTTACAAACCTGCTAGGTACAGACTGCCCAGATTATAACGATGACAGGGATGTAGATACAGATCGCACCCCAAAGAAGACAAGATATTTTCAGCCAAGTTAGACAAGTGCCTTTGACTGGCTTTCTATGAGTAGGCGCGGAGTCAAATATGCCTTATGCAGGACTTGTAACACAGATTTCACAATCCATCACAAGGGCAGACATGATCTGCAACGACATGCCAACAGTGAGAAACAGGCAGAATTGCAAGCATGCAGCTGGAAGATCTATAGTGGATTTCTTTGGACCTCAGTGTTTATCAAGTACAAAGGTGGTTGAGGCAAAGGTTGGTTTTGTGTCTCTCCTTGCTAAACACAACTTATCATTTGCAGCAGGAGAACACATCCTAAAATTTATGAAGAAGTGTAGAGAGGATGAAGATGTTCTCTGGAAAATGACCTGTGGAGCAACAAAGGCAGCATGCATTGCACGGGATGTTCTGGGGCTTCATTAGCAGAATGATGCTGCAGCAGCTTGCCAGAAATCACCATTCTGTGTGTATATGGACCAAAGTACAGACATGGGAGATGACAAACTGTTAGTGATCCTTGTTGGTTACCTTGATGAAAAGGCAAGCAAAAACATGATAAGGTTCCTTCATATGCCAGAATGTGTGTCAGGAACTGGAAAAGCAATGTTTGATGCTTTAATGTCCACTCTGACAAAATTTAACATTCCAGTTTCCAACATTGTGGGCTTTTCTTGAGACAATGCTGCCTCAATGATTGGGAAACACAATTCTGTGCTGTCTGGATTAAAGGAGGTGAAGCCCACAATTATAAACATGGGGTGTCTCTGCCACTTGGCAGATCTCTGCAGCAAGGCTGCTGTAAAAGCACTGCATTCACCAGTTGAACTTATATCAGATGTGTACTGCCATTTCAGTTCCAGTGCACAAAGACAACAAAAACTGCAAGAATTTGCTTTGTTCACAGATACTGACCCCCTCAAGATCATTAGACATGCACTTACTAGATGGCTTGGTCTTGGTAAGGTAATTAACAGAACTCTGGACATGTGGCCAGCTCTAAATTAGTATTTTCTGTCTGTAGAGCCAAGGTCTGCTAAAATTGACTTAATTTCTAAAAACCTGCAGGGTCATGAAGTGCATATGATTTTTCTGTTTCTTAAGTATGCACTTGAACCCTTATTGGAGTTCAACATCCAGCTTCAGAGCGGAGAAAGACAGCTACTGACACTGCATGCCACTGTGCATAAACTCCTGCAGCAGTATGCTGGCAGATGCCTCAGACCTGCAGCTGCTGTCAGACTAATCAAACACAGTGATGTGTCAGTGTTGACTGACAGTAGCTGTGTTCTACCAAATAGTGAACTGCGTATTGACTATGAAATCAAGCAGTACATGAACAGCCATGAGGAGGATATTGCCGGCACAGTCATTGAATTTAACTTTTGTAAAAAAGTTACAGCTTTTTATGCTGCAGTGCTGCAGAAAATGCTGAATGTTTCCCATGCAGGATCACTTACTGAAAGATGCTGCATTAGTTATTAATCCAGCCAAAAAATTGGACATTTCTTCAGGACTTGTCAGGGATGTTGGCTTCCATGTGGGTGTGTGTGAAAATGATGAGGCTGAACAATTAATCAGAGTTTACTCAATATCAGATCGAGGACATGGGTAATCTGACAGGCCCAGTAGACGGGCCCCATTCATGTGTGTCAAAATACTGGGCACACCTTCTGAGGGACCTTTGCACTGAAGGGAAACTGCCTCTTTAAGCAGCTGATGATGAGTCTACCTTGCTTGCCACACTCAAATGCACAAGCTGAAAGAGCATTTAGCATGGTACAGAAAGTCAAGACTGAACTGCATCAGTCTCTGGGTGTAAAAACATTGAACTCTTTGTTGGCCGTTAAAATGAACGAAGAACTGGACTGCTGTGATAAGCTGCCGAAACATGTTTTAGAGGCTGCCAAGAAAGCCATAGCAGCGTGCAATAAGTCTACATCTGACATATGACAGGATGCTATTTAACTTGGCCTAACTAAAATCATTTGTGTGACTTGTTATGTCTATGTAGGAAATGTAGTAAATGTGATTTTTATTTTTGTAAAGTGCTGTTTCATTTACTTATGGTCCGGTTATGGTATTGCAGATAAATAAAGGTTTTGGATCTGAGAAGAGTGTCTTACTGAATTTTAAAGATGTTCTACCATGCTCCATGGCGAAGGCACGTTTTGTGCAGTGCAAAAATAGGGTGTTCCACATGTTGACCATTTGTCACACATTTTTAGGGTCTGTGTTCCACATTGGCCTCTTAAGAGGTTGAGACCTATGCCCCAAGCTTAAAGTGGTAACTACACTGAAGCTTACACTAAAGCCTTGTAAAATCAAGCTGCCATGGTGGACTTCCAGTATCAACAAACTCTGCAATAAACAGAAAACATTGCTGTCCAAGAAAACAAAGACATGGACCCGACAATGGAAAAGTACCCTCCTCAGCCTTAACAGGCAAATAAGGCAACTTGTCAAATTGTCCAAGAGCTCCTTTGAGAGAAACCTAGAAAGTACTGCCAAGGATAACCATAAGGCCTTTTAGAGCTATGTACGTAACCTAAAGCAAGCATGTGCAGAACTGGTGGCCAACGGTATCACATACACTGACCCCACAGAGATAGTGAACCGGCCAACGGTATCACATACACTGACCCCACAGAGATAGTGAACCTACTAGCAGATAGGTTTGGTGAAGATTTCACTCCCTTATCCCCTCCTAACTTACAACAAACCCTCCCCCAAACTTCCCCCCACCTCACATATCTGAAGACAGGTCCTCAAAGCCTTGTCCAAGGCAAAGAACATGGCCTCTATGGGACCAGATGACATCTCATGCTGTCTTCTAAACAAGCTAAAACATGAACTAGGATCACCACTAAGAACCCTTTTCAATCTTAGCCTAACCACAGTCTTTGTTCCTGCAGAATGGAGAACAGCTACAGTTATTCCCCTCCACAAAGGTGGCCTAGCAACAGACCCAGAGAATTACAGACCCATAAGCCTGACCAGCTGCATCTGTAAGGCCATGGAACTTATCATTATGGACCTCATATATAAAGACATAGGTGACCTCCAAACCCTGGACCCTACCCTATTTGGCTTTGTGAAGAGCAGATCCTGGCTGTCAAATCTGGTGGATTTCTTTGAAAGTGTGACCAAGGCCACTGATGAGGGAAAATCTGTGCACACAGCATACCTCAACTTGGCAAAGGCTTTCAAAACAATCCCACATTCAGGCATTACCAATAAACTTAGCAAACTGAATGTAAACCCCTTCATTTTAAGAAGGGTTGTCAACTGGCTCACAGACCAGGCACACACACTATCAAAGTGGGTGACTCCACCTCAACCAGCAGACCTGTTACCAGAGGGGGTGCCACAGGAGTCAGTGCTGGACCCCCTACTGGTTGGTATATACTTATCAGAAGTTCAGGTCAAAACTAAAGGGTTGGAGCTGACCAGGTTTGCAGATGACTGCAAACTAGGTGCAATCATTGAATCCTGAAATTATGTCAGTATACTCCAGGATGGTGTATTCCTCACAGTCTTAAACTGAATGCAAATAAATGCATCATCATTGCCTTTGGCACAAACAATGTCCCTTCACATTGTGAAATCAATAACAATACCCTAAGTACCCATGAACTGGTAAGGGACCTGGGATCACAGGTTGACCGTGACCTTAAAACTTTGACCACCATGTGTCTACTGTTGTAAGGAAAGTTTTAAACATAGCTTACTTGATTAGTAAAGGCATCACCTCGAGAGCAAAAGAAGCTATAACCCCCCCCCATACTCAGCACTTATCCGGTCCGTAATTGAGTATAATGCCGCATTCGGTATGTATCATACTAAGCATCTACAACAATTACAGAGACCTGCAAGGTTTCTAACAAAGAACATCAAGTGCCTCCAGCATGTGCCTTACATGGACCAACTAAAACCCCTGTCACTATACTCTGTATCGTATACACTTCTTAGGGGAGACTTATGCCTTTCCTACAGAGTAACCCAAGACCCAAACTTAATGAACTACTGCATATCCTTAAATCAAATAGGTCTAGGACTACCCATTACAGGGACTTAAATATGGCCTGCAACTTAAATAGGACATGCTGAAGGGACAGATTTATCTCCCAGCGACTGCCATATCTTTAGAAAGGCCACCAATTCAAGTGAAACAGCGCACCTCTATGACACTGTTCAAGAAAAACCTGGTTGAGTAGATGGGGCACCATAAATTCTTGCCAGGAATAGTGCCCACAACCCTCCTTGACATGGGCAGTCATCACTAAATGCAATCTTGGGTATTGACTAGTACCACTAAGGTATTACATTGGATTGAAATGGCTGGGGTTAAAATGACCTCCGGGTTGATAGCCTAGTAATCTCCTATGATCCTATGATCTCCATACAGCATGTTTGAAAACAGAAGAATAGATTTGTGATCAAGACAGGTGTTAAAATAAGGTACATAATGAAAGCTGATGGTGGAATGCAGAAATCCAGTAAGTTGTCAAAAGAAAGAATGAGTGCAGAAAGAAATGGGGGGTAGAAAAGACAGACCAAGCTAAGAAGGAATACTGGTTGGCTAACAGACAGGCTAAGTGATAGTCTCAGTGGCAAAGAACAAGGTGTCAGAGAATCTCTATCAGCATCGGGAAAGTGACTCAGCAGATGCCACAAAGAAGCAATATTAGGTTGCAAGGCAATTACAGAAAGACAAAGAAGACAGTTGGCAGACATCAATCATAAGGGAAACCAGCAGCAATTTGCATAGTCCAGAGACCATTAACAGCAAATGGAAGGAGTATTCCAAGAAGATCTTGAGGGTATTCATCTCAGTATGGAGAGAGAGGTGTACCCCAGATGACTGGAAAATATGCATTCTGAGGTCTGTGTACAAGAACTAATGCATATTTACAACTGTGAGCAGTACAGCAGTATTGAACTCCTGTCATGCTATATAGTAAAAAGTAAGATGAGAGATGAGCAGTTCAGATTCAGATCATAATGCAGTACAACCAGTTCAATGTTTACATGAGACAGTAATGGATAAGAGCTGGAGATGAGACTTTGTGCTCATTTGCTATGAGCTGCTACACATCGAGCTGTAAGCTACTGATTTTAACCTAATGTACTGGATCTGACTGCATGATCAAGCTATACAAGATCTAGGATAAGTTATTTTTTAGTATTTTACCTGTTATACTGTGCTTTTAAGTAATCTTGCAAAGAAGTTGTTCGCTGTTTTTACTGCAGTGAGGAGGTCATTTTTCAAGGCCTATGATTATTTTAGAACCTTTAAAAGTATCATTTGCTATTGTCCAGTGTGCTCTTTTGAGCTTTTCCAGCCATTTTCTGTATTGCTATAAACTGCCCAGGTTTGCATGGCACTGCATTATATGCAGCAGGATGGCAACATACGCTGTACAGATATAGGTGACTTGACCAACCTCTGCCCACTTACCTGCACCTGCTCCCAGACATTGTATAGTCCGCTATTATCAGTGGAACCCACAAAAGCCCATAGCTGCTCATAACTGAACATCAAGGGGGAATATGTTCTAGGATTACTGTCCAGCCCTCTCAGCAGCCCATGACTGCTCTTCACTGTTCTTGTCTTCATAGTTGCTGTCTAAGCCAGTAATCATTCTTAATTTCTGCAGAACAGCACTAGCCTCGTCCTCTGCTCAAATCTTACTGTTTCTAGTAGTGTACTTTGTGTATTCCTCCATAAATAATCAAGCATAAATCATCTCCAAATATCTAAGTCCTGGAATTCCATGCCTCAGACAATACTAAATTCTAGCAATATATCCAAATGTAAACTACTGCTTAAGGAACACCTAACCAAAAAACTGGCTTTGCTCCTGCACTAATCTAGGCTGAACATTCCCCCTTCCTTGTTCTTACAACCAAAATATCTCTTCTCTTACTAAATTCTAACATCCAAACTATCCCTTCTCTCATGGAATTCCAATTTCTGTCTACCTATCTCAAGCTCACTAATGCTCCTATTTTATCTACCTATCTCAGGCTTCCTACAGTTTCATCATATTCCCTCCTTGTACTTCAACTCAGTATTGCCTTACCTATCACTGCTAAGAACAAGTAAGACTAGCATAGCAACAATCAGCCATATTCTTGGTCATATACCATACATGTATCTCATAAATATTTACCACCAAAACCATGATATTGATCTACTGATCAGTCATTTCTCTGTGATGGCACAAGCTATTTCATGCTAGTTTATTTGTTAGATTTCTTTTTTTCCACTTTATATTACTCTCTAATTTTTTATTTGTTATGTATAAACTATTTAATACTTATATTTACCAAAAGTTATGTATTCTTGAGGGTTATCGATTGTTTTTAATGTGTTTTGTAATGGAGCTTTTCTCCCTGGCCTCCTCTGAAAAAGAGCCACTGGCCCAGTTGGACATCCCCGGTAAACAAATGTAAAATAAATAAATAAAATTTGGTTACATATAGATTATTCTATGTTAGTTTGTGTATTCCTCAGTAAATTAACTAATTTAGTTACATTCCTCCATAAATTAACTCATCTAGTTACATATAGTTTATTCTGTATGCTTCTCATCAATTTTCTCCAAACCACTAGATAAAAATGGAAGGTCAGCTTTCTTGTTAACCTTCTGTTACCATCCTCTTACCTCTGGGTATCCTCAGGCAGTGGAGAAATTGCCTTATGCTCACAGATTAACTCATGCTCAACACAAATAATTCAGTCTGTGAGAGGTGCAAATTATTAATCTGAAGGCTTCCCTCTCACCAGTGGTCTGCAAGCAGCAGACATCACTACAATTCAAACATAATTGCATTAAAATGTATTACTCAGAGGTTGTAAAAAATCTTCAAACAAGCCTTCCAGAACTAAGACATGTAGGTCTCAGTGAAAATTCAGCAGCTCTTCTCCTTCATGCACTCTTCCAGCAATGAGTCATCGAGACTAAAATCACTTCAAAGCTATTGTCCCAAACGTCTGTACTAATAAACATGTTTTAGTGTTAGGTGACTTTATACTTAGACACGTAGCTTCTCTGTTCACAAGACTGGACAATGACAGGGTAGGACTTGAGTTGTCTTTCTGCAGAGAGACATGTCAGAACTCTCCATATATTTGACAAATGCATACTATACACTGATTTTGAGTGTAATCCATCCTTCTGATGTCTAGGTACAAAGAAAAGATAATTGGCTTTAGTGGGGTAAATAATTGGTGTCATTTCAGGGGGAACCAGTATGTATCACTACGGGAAAGGACACTCAGCAGTCCAACTTGCTTTGCAAAGGATGGCCTACACATCTACACATCTTGTTCCAAGTCTACCACATAATGGTTAAGAGGAGCATGGCAGTCTGTGAAAGGCAATTTCATCAAGTGCAAAGAAACTGAAGCCAGTTCGAAGAAACTGCTGTCAGCAAAAGTGGATATTGCCTTTTTTTCCAATGTTGTGCAACCTTGGAGTTGGTATATATATATATATATATATATATATATATATATATATATATATATATATATATATAATTCTGTGGGGTGCAAGTGGTGTTCCCCACATGGGGGGTGCAGGTGGGCTTGCCCCCTGTAAAAAAAAAGTTGTTTCAATGTTCACTGAAGGCTTCTTCTTCGTCTTCTTTCGGCTGCTCCCGTTAGGGGTCGCCACAGCAGATCAACTGTTTCCATTTCTTCCTGTCCTCTGCATCTTGCTCTGTCACACCAACCACCTGCATGTCCTCTCTCACTACATCCATAGCCTTTACCTGCCTTCAGACATGCCTTCCCCCTCTTCTCCTCCTTCGGCGAACAGTAGCCCAATTTCCGCCAGCACCCTGTTGGCCAACAGTACTGGTGTTGGTCGTTGTTAACCCGGGCCTCGACCTATCCAGTATGTATATCTGTACTGTTGTCTGCATGTATGATTTGGCAAAATTTTATGCCGGATACCCTTCCTGGCGCAACCCTCCCCATTTATCCGGGCTTGGGACCGGCACAAAGAAATGCAATGGCTTGTGCATCCCCAGTGGTATTCACTGAAGGCTATTTTGGTGAATTAGTTTCACTTTTTTGTGTTCATCAAAACCACCTTTGATGGATCGACATGAATCCCTGGCTAAGGCCTTTGCTGCCTATAAAGTGCCTTTATAGGTCGACTCCAGCTAATGAACATTCTAACATAACAAAGTGTATGCTGCATGACGTTAAGCTTACTCTACTCAGTGCTAGATTTCAACAACAGATTGGTCAATTTTGAGGCTCTCCTGCATTTGGAATGCATCCATGTTTGTGTAAACACTCAAATTTTGTATAAATGTAAAGAGATTACTCTTTCCATATCTGAGTTTTGACCAACATGCCTTCAGCAGATGGTAGCTGTTATGATGTTTCCATATTTGTTAAGGACCATATCACCTCCAGGCAGATTTCCACAAGCCCACAAAATGAACTCACAGAACTCCAGATCACCCAAAACAGTTCAAGTTGATAAATTCTAGCCCATTACAGGGCACTCTCCATGTCCCAGATGATCATGTAAGATTTTAAAATGTACTCAGTGATCTCCCTATTAACAAGAATACTGTTATATTGGGAGACTTTAACTATCCGTCAATAAACTGGAGCACCTATACCTCCAATGTAGGGTACGCCTAGAATTTCTTAGACTTAATAAAGAGAAACTCTCTGGAACAAACCAACTAGAGTAAATAATACACATGACTTGATCCTTACAAATATAGTCACATCTTTAACTATTCCCCTGTGTCCTTCCCTGGTTAAGCTGGACCACAAATGTGTAACATTCACCTTAAAAATCCATAAATCTGTAGCAAATATCTCTGAATTTGAGGATTTAAAATGTACTGACATCTTCCAATTCTAAGATGAGGTTTCAAAATTATCTTATGGTAACATCATCCAGACGTTAACACAACAGGAAGCTTCATAAAGGACTTCTATACCTAGTTACATAAATCCATATAGCTGCTAGCCTCAACCACAGCAAAATATTATGGTTAATTCAAAATCAAATCACTCTAGTGGTCCAGAACCAGAATTAAACTTTACAACAAAAGGAAAAAAACTCTTTAAATTACACATTAGATCCAACCCCTAATATGAATGATAGTATGAAAAATATTACCAAGAAGTTGAAAAATAATGTTACTACCCATGAACTTAGATTAGCTTTTAAAGCCAAGGACAATTAGAAATTCTTCTTTAGCTGCATAGAGAAAAACACCAAACATTGCTCTGAGCTCATTCAAAATGGCACCTTTTATTCAGATCAAATAGACATTGCCAATTTACTAGCACTAGCTTTCCCCCAAGACTTTTTGTTAAAGTCCACAAATCCCTAAATCCCTTACACCCCCTGTCATCACAAACGAACATGCCCTGAAGGTGCTAATACTTCTTCTTTGGGGTTGGACATATTCCAGGATGTTTAATAAATAGTGAGAAGCTTGTCCTCAGAGAGCTGCTCCTGAAACTATTCAACATGGGTTTAGCTACAAGTTTTCTACCTGATGTTTGGTAAAAAACAGATGTCATGCTGCTATGTAAGGGTGGCCTGACCACTGACCCCAGGAATTATAGACCTATTAGCTTACACATTTTAAAACTGACCTGATAAACTACGATATCAAAACATTATCAGGTTTGACTCTCAACAGTTTGGCTTTGTCAGTATTACCTAATGAATTTGGTTACTTTCTTTGTGAGGGTTACAAGGCTGTTGACAGTAGTCATGCTGTTCACACTGAGTGTCCTGACCTCACCAAGGCATTCAGCTCTATACCCCATGCAGGCTTTGTAAGTAAGCTAACTGTTTTAAAAACAGATCCATATGTGGTAAGAATGATAGCAAACTGCCTAAATGACAGAATCCACTCAGTGCAAGTGGCAGGCGCCTCATAAGAAAGTATGAAGGTATCCAATTGTGTCTCCATGGGCACACTACTGGGGCTCCTCGTTTTGCACTTGCTCTTCCAGTCAACAGACCAGGAAGAGGACCTCTGGCTGACCAGGTTTGCAGATGACTGCAGACTGTGAGTTATTGTCAAGTCCCACGCGATACCCAAATCCTTTAGCAAGAACTCATATTTGTAAATACCCGGTGTTCTGAAAAATGGACTCAAATTATATGCCAAAAAACGTGCATTATCATCGCATTTGGTTCACAGCACCCTCACCCCCTTCCCTCTTCTCAGCATACAATATAGAAAATACCCCACTATGCAATGAATATTCTAGATATGAACCTTGAACATGAGCTAATAATTCTCTCTTTTGAACATCATGTGACAACACTATTGAGAAAATACATCTACCGATCGCAGTTGATTGCCAAGGGAATATCATCCAGATTTAAAAAGGTCATTGCTTCCTTTATATTCAGCATTGATTAGGCCAAATTCTGAGTACAATACCCCCTTTGAGATGTACCTCATTAGATGTATCAAACAATTAGAAAGACCACAGAGGTTCCAAACTAAAAAGATAATGGGCTTAAAGATTCTGAGCTACCAAGAGAGGCTTGAATTACTGTTCTTTTATTTAGTGTCCTCTAGGCTCATAAGGGGATATCTATTCTTTGTCTTCCATGCCATTAAGACCCAGTTGTCCTGCATCTTCTTATCTCTGCAAGTCAAGTAGCTCCATTAATAACAGAACCAAGGATGTAAATCTTCACCGACAGATAAATAAAACACAATGGAGAGACAGATTCATCGCACAGCGACTCCCCCATTTCTGGAACAGACTTTTCCTTCAGGTTAAGTAGTGAGGTACACCATCATCCTTTGAATGAATCCTGGATGATTGTATGGGTACCCACAAATATACTCCAAGACTGACTGGTCTAGCCCTCCTGGTGAAAGGGGGTACAGTCTGAGTGTGGGTACTGCCAAGGTGTAAATGATTGGGAGACTCAGTTACTTTGAAATTCCTATCAGTCCTTTCAGGAAAGGGTCAATATGGGTATACTGGGATATGGAGAAAGCATATGACAAGGTCCCAAGAAAGCTGATTTGGGCAGTCCTGCGATGGTTTGAAGTCCCAAATGAAATAGTACAGGCAATGCATAAAGATCCAATGACACAAGTATGAACAGTGTTTGGTCTCACAGATGGTCTGGCTTTGTCAATGTTGCCTAATAAATTTGGTTACTTTCTTTGACAGCATTACAAGGCTGTTGACAGTGGTCATGTTTTTTACACTGAGTATCTTGACCTGACTATGGCATTCAGCTCTATACCCTATGCAGGCTTTGTAAGAGGAGACATGAGAGTGGCTGTACATCACGGTTCTGTACTCTGCCCTCTCCTGTTCATACTGTGGTGATGGGCTATATTACCAAACAGGTAGGAGGGGACAGATCAAGAAAGCTGCTATATGCAGATAATGTGGCAGTACAAAGAGACTCTGAACAGGAACTTCAGCAAATGATAGGGGAATGGAATGTGAAACTGAAAGCATGTGGGATGAAAGAGTACAAATAAGACAGTGGGCATGGCAATAAATGGAGAAGATTAGAAGAAACTGAAAATTGAGGTAGAAAGAAGGTAGAACATAGTAACAGCTTCAGGCATCTGGGAAATGTGCTCGAGGAGAAGGGAAATCTGAATGAGTAGGTCAAAAGTAGAATTAAAGGTGCTACAGCCAAATGGCACGAAGTATAAGGGATGAAGTGTGACAGATGAATGCCAAAAGACCAATGCTTCTACGTGGCACAGAAATCTGAGCAGTAAAGGCACAGCAGCTAAGGAAGCTGGAGGAGATAGAGATGAAGTGACTGAGATGGGTCGTGAGATGCTCACTTTGGGACAGATGAAGAAATGAGGACATCACAGCTTAAGCCAAAGTAGCCAAAGCAAAGATGCAGAGAATGTCAACAAGAACAGATTATAATGGTTTGGTCACATGTGCAGGAAAGCAGAAGATGATTTGATAAAGCAGAATCGGGACAATAAGAAAGAAGGCAGGAGGAGATGAGGATGTCCAGCCAAGAGATGGTTATAGTGCATGAAACAAGACGTTCTGTAGTCAGGCATAAGTGTCAAAGAAGATAGGAGCACAGCACTGAACCGACAGAGATGGTAACAGTTGATGTGAGAGAAGAACAAGGACTCATGGCTAGAAGAGCTTAGCAGTCTAGTCTAATTTAGATTTTCAATTGGCTTATTTAGTTTAGTTTAGTTTGTTAACTAGTTTAGTTAATTAGGCGACCAGTGTATAACACAGATTCTTCTGGATCAATTTCAGTCTCAACCCAGGAGAAGAATAACAGCAGTACAACAGAAGAAAATGTATCACTGAAGTACACAAGAATACAAGGGTAACATAGCCAAAAAACCCTAAAAAACTCAACAATGGTTATCTCTATAAATATTTACGAGTACAAAGCTTGCTTAAGGAGAATCCAGAAGAAACAATAGGATAAATGGTATGAGTGGAAAAATGGCTGGAGCAGTATGTGGAGGGAGGTGGATGGTTCTACTTGATTATATTTCCTGAAGGAAAGCATTTACATTTTGCCTGCACCATGAGATAAGCTTTGACTAGTGATTGGAATAAGGGGTAAGAGGAGGCATCTCTGACATGGGAGATGAGGGCTTCCCATAGTTTGGGTCTAAAAATAAAGAATGAATGATCAGTGCAGAAGAGGGCCTGAGTGGTTGTGACTTCTAAGATTGTAAGTAGAAAACTGCCTGACTAGTTTAGAGGCCAGAGGAGAAAGGTCTCCTCCCTGATGAGCTTGTAAAGCTGAGAGTTGGACAGGAAGCTAGCTGGCTTTATTTAGGGTCTATATTAGATCACCAAACTCTTAAAAAAGTGAACAGTGATTAATTAACCCTATGTAAGTGAAAGCTTCCAATTTCGAACTGTCAGAACAGCGATTTTTTTTCCTAGGGAAAAAAATCGCTGTTCCAAAAAAAAAAAATACTTTAAACATTACATTAAGTGGAGGGCTTCACCCACCACACCCCCTGACATGGGGGGGCTGCACCCCCACACCCCCCTACTTAAATATACTAACTCCGAGACCACACTACAGTGCCAGAAATGGCAAAGTAACAAAATGGCCAAGCGAATTCTTTCCCAGGGAAAGAATTTGCTTAAAAGCCACTTCGATATTTTGCCGTTTCAGGCTTTTGAGTTCGACCAAGACGCATTCGAAAGAATGGGTCTTCGATCTTCTAATAGGGAACCTTTATTTACAGTGTGACAGTGATGTTCATTCCTAGGGGAGAGAGTGATGAAGTGGCAAGGGGAACTGAGTGTAAGCTTTTTTGTTGATCAGCCATTGTATAAGGGAATGGAAGTCTTCTTGTAAGGCTTCTTGGAAGTAAGGGATAGAGTGATTGTACTGGAATATAACTCTGTCATCTGTATAAAGTGTGAATATTGGTTGGAGATGATTGTCACTGTTGATGTGACATCCAAATCCCATGTGCAAAAATGGAAAAATGAGTTGTGGATGGATGCTTGGATGTATGGATCCAGATAAAATTTGCAGGGAAATGGGGGAGATCAAGTGGAAGTTTGTTGACGTATATGGAAAATAATAGGTAAGCCAGAACAGAGTCTTGAGAGACTCCTTCTAGAAGAAAGGAGGAAGGGGAGGGGAGGTACAGCTGAGAAATTCAACAAAGAAATGATGGTCTGACAGGTTACTTTTGAACCCGGGACAGTGTCTTGGCTAATATCAGCTTGAATTAATTGTTCGGCTTGATTGGCATAGTCAACCAGCTCAAAGGCTCTGGTGAGGTCAAAAAGAAGGATGATTCCAGTGAGTATTCCTTTATACATTGTAGGAGGATGTTGTTTGTAAGAGTCTAGAGTCAGTGGAAGTGTTGTGGCCTTACTAGAAGCCATGGTGTTTGGCTGAGAGTAATCGATGTAGACTAATGCATTGTGTGAGTTTTGTATCAAAAGTTTTTTAATGATTTTCATAAGGTATGAAGAATAGAGATTGGAAGATATCAGAGGTAAGAGTGGGGTTAGTTTTTTTTTGGGTAGAAGCATCACATTTTGTGTTAAATATAAATTATAGCTATGTAGTGTAAGAGACACAGTGAAGTCACTGCAGTAATATAAGAACCAGGGATATAGATTATCAGTGTCATCTAGGCAGTTAGGTTTTCATTCTTCTAGAAGAGGAAATATGTCTTTAGAAGTTATAGTTTTGAAGCATAACAGAGGAATATGAGGTGAGATGAAGGGGCAGTGAAAGGATGGTGTTATTGGGGCACATGTTAGGGAGATTGCTAAAATGAATGAGAAAATAGAGGCGGAAAGACAACAGGAACAGCTATGAATGTTGGGAGATGTATAACAGCTTGTTAAGTGGTTAATCTCCTTCCAGATGTTTTGGGAGTAGTAATAAAAAGATGTTTGCTCTGTGTTTATTGAATGACTTTTATGTTGTTGGATAGCTTGTTTAGCCAGATTGCACATCCTGGTAACGTGTTGTCTAGTGGTGGGTGAGAGGTCTGAGCTCCAGTTGTTGGATTTCATCTCATAGGTAAGCCAAATGTTTTTCCTGGGCTTGTAGAATCATATGACTTTTGGGAGGTATATACCTTACCTGACAGAGAAATGCTCAGTGAAGAACACATGTCAGCATCTTCAGTGTCTGTGAAAGAAAGAATGGAAGATCAGTTAATGAAGACAAAAGTGGCCTTTAGCCTAAAAATGTTGGCTTGAGATTTATTCCTGCAAGTGATTCATTTAGAAGGTAGTTCGTCACTATGGTGATGAATGGGAAAGATAATAGATCAATGGTCACTGAAGGAAAGAGGGCGGCTTGAGATATGAGAGATTGTTAGTGATGAGCAGATCGAGTAGAGAATGGTGGGAAGTCGTAAGGTTTGGACGAGTTGGATCATTCATTAAACTCATTAAGACGTTCTTTAGTGTTATTTTTATGGAATTAAGGAAAATGAGATTGAAATTATGCGATATTTGATGTTATAACCTGAGGAGGTAATATCAAGTAAAAAGGTTTTCAGTTTTATTAAAGAAGATACAGTGGAAGATATGCTACAGCTAGATGTAATGTGGTAGAGAAGTAATTTGAAAGAGTAGCCAGTTTGGTTAGTGGATAGATCACCTTACTTGAGTTGTTGGATGTTAGGGTAAGATCTAAAGAGTAGTAGAGTGCCACCAGCAGTTCTTTCCTCAGGTCTAGCATCACAATGGTAGTCATAACTACAGAAGAATTGATGCATGGAGGCATTGTAAGGCTTAAACCATGATTCTGTGACAGCTACCATGTCTGGGTTGTGGTGTGTTGCATAATGAGGATGTTCTGCTGGTCACTCTTATTTCTAAAACTATGTGCATTTATTAGGAAACAGGAGGGGGGGAGGGCCACGGGTAGTTTCTATGTTGCTTCATAAAGAGAGTATGAGAATGACAGGAGTGAATCTGAAGTTTGGGCACTTTTAGTTATTGTTTGTGATTGGAAGTGTAAGGGCTAGAAAGGTAAATATGTGGAAAAGAGAAATATAAAGCAGTAGGTGAAGGTGGGGTCAGAATAGGTGGGATGTTGGGTTGGTGTAGTGCTGAACAGTGTAGCGGAAGTGAGAAATGTTTGCTTGCTTGTTTTTTTGTAAGTGATGCAGAGAAAACCTTAAATGGAGATGGGTTGCTGTAGAAAGTAGGGTGGTGGGAAGTGAGAGTTGACAGTAGAATGATAATGTGTATAATAGGTGTAAGGCGAAAGTACATGGTATCTTGAAGATATAGATAAGGGGGTGGGGGTTGCCTTAGTCATGAGGGTGGGATGTAGAGGTGATGAAGTCTAGGTGAAGTAGGAGCTGATGAGGATAATATGTTTTTAAGCAGTAATAGTGACAAAAGTAAAAGTGGTTGATAAAGGAGTTAAATACATTTGTTAATTCAAGGGCAGCTGGGGAATTGGGGGTAGGTGGAGAGCAAGAACACATCAATGCAAGCGTATTCAGCACAATGCAGGAGATGAGAAGCTTGCCAACCTTCCTTTTTAATCCTTAAGTTGTACTTATAAAAAAGAAGGGCACTATTTCTTCCATTTCTTACCAAAGAGAAACAATACAAGATATAACACAAATGGAGTGATTGCCTCCAAAACTATACAGAACACAATAACACACATGGAGTGATTGCCTCCAAAACTATACAGAACACAATAGAAAGGCATTCAGAAGTAGGATTAAAGCCTTCAGTGTGGAGTATATGCAAAGTGGGACACAGAGGCCTGATTGTAAAACATTAATTAATACTGTTAATACTATGAATGGCAGGGTGAAAGAATAATCACCAAGGGTCAGGAGGGGGCCCAAATGAAAGTTCAGGAAGGAGAGAAATGCGAGGAGAATAGCAGCACCATCATAGGTAACATTGCAGGGGCTAATGTAAGGGTTACCAGACGAAGTCAGGGGAGACATTTAACCCTCAGCCATATATAAGGAGGATTATTTAGAGGAAAATGCAAACTGTAAAATGCCAAAAAATAAAATAAAACAAAATAAAAATAAAAAATAGCTATTTTGATTTGCTGCAGTACTTTTAGGGGTATAAAAAGCTATGTCAATCTTTGTAAAATAGAAAAAATTTCATGAGGTATGACAGTCACTTCTTATAGCTGAGCAACAACAGCTATTCAAACTGGCAAGGTTCATCCTGGGTAGAATCTTGTGCTAATACGGTTACACAAAGAAAAGCTATGTCAGTCCTTATAAAAGAGAAACTGTTCCACTAGGCAGGCAAGCCCCTTCTTATAGCAGAGGAACGGCAGCAGTTTAAACTGAAAAGGGTTAACTTAAGGAGTATATCTTTAAGGTTGTCCATGACTGCCAGGCTCTGGAATAGAGGAGAATGCGACACATTAGTTGCATTAGAAGTAAATAAGAGTAACCCAGATTACGCAAATTACCTTGACTTTGACAAAATCTTTGTCTCATTAACATACACAGCATTATTGAGCTGGGAACAGAACAAGAATAGTGCAATAGATAGGAATTCATTTGTTTGGTAAGAGATGTTTTTATGGTAATATAGGTCCTATAGATGATTGAGGGAGCTCAATTTGTTTAGAGAGGAAATAAGCTGTATTGCAAACGTACTGTTTAAAGCAGGCTGAATGATTGCTCAAATTCATCTGAGAAAGGATATACTAGAAAGGATCTGAGTCAAAATTAAGAATAGCCCAGAATAAAGAAAGAACTTGTTATATGTATTATTTTTTCCAGGCATGTGAGTGCAGATTGCCCACTCAGTGTGGAACTGTACATCATATACCCTGCTGCACAGTAATAATGCAAGAGAACTGAGATGCCCTACTGATTTCCAGAATACCATGGGTGAAGACAGGTATAAACATTTTTCATAGGTTCATAGGTAAGTAGCAAGCTAACTGCCCTTGTGGAGCATTTTAAGCCAAGCCAGTTTTCATTTCTGTGCTTGAATTTAGTGTTAGATTGGAGTTAAACATCCCTTAGTCAATAATTATATATCACCCCTAATGAGAATAACTGGAATCAGATCCCTATCAGTTGATTGAGTTTTCAGCAACTTGAACTTCATATGGTCGAGACCATATGATCCAGTTTTTGAAAACTTGAAGCTTTTAAATGGAGATCGTGGTACAACGAAGATAGAGAAATTCACCCTTTTTTTCACTGTAGTGCGATCTCGGAGTTGGTATATATAATATACAGGTGTTGTGGGTGGAGCAGGGGGGGCTTGCCCCCCCCTGCATAAACATAAAAAGTAGATTTCTGTGGGGGGGGGGGTTGATGTTTGAGTTTTCGGAAACTAGATCATATGATCTCATCTGTATGATTTTCAAGTTTCTGAAAACTCGATCATCTGACATATATCCCTGGAATCATACCATAGATAATTTGTGGTACCCATGCATGGGATAAAGCATTTAGGAGCTGTACAGAGGGCAGTCCTGGGGTACACTTTCTGTTTCCCATTCATCGATTCAAGTTGTGCTTGAATATGGACAGGGATAAGCTTTGTTTTACATGGGAGGGGAGTTTGTTCCACAGCAGCAGTATTCTCTGCAAAATATATTTTTCATTATCAAGTGAATATTTATCAATGTTTTAACAAATGTTAGACATTTCCTGAAGTGTTGGAGGTGAATAATACTACAAGTCATGGTGTTCGCAGTACAATGAAAGTTATATTTGCAATACATGGCAAGTCTGATGTTGCCATGTCAAACAATGGTTGACAGTGTGCAAGTACAGAATTCAAGAATTGTTTTAGAGACATGATAGTTGCAACATGTTTATTTTGAATCTTAAATAGGCACAATGAAATGGTCACTTTTAAACAACTGTGAAACACATGATGAAATGGAGCAGCAGTGACTGCCAACTGTCTTACTGGAATACAGAAATTCTGTACTTCAAGTTGTTGGTCTGTAAACTGCGCTGTTATTGAGGGGTCGTGCACTGAAAGATCAAATTCCTTCATCCACTTCATCGCTGACTCACGAGAACAAAAATGTTATAAAACAGGTACTATGTAAAATTATTTTTATTATTATAGGCAAACCAGGGCTTTCTTGTTTGAAAGAGACAGATAAAATGACAGTTCATATCAATTGTCATGAAAACAACCAGAAGCAATTTGTTTTGTAAAACCATTGATCAGCCAACTTCATTTGTTGTGAAAACCACAGATGACAAAAAGCAGAGAATAAACAGGAATATTCTCCTTAGGATGAAGAAGAAAAAAGGTGAGTAATGAGTCCTAGAGTGACTGTATGAGCCAAAGAGGCATTTTCCATGACACATACATTCGCTTACAGGTCAACAGACAGAGACATCTGACAAGGTGTCCAAACAGGAAACGTGAGGTGTATCTGGAGAAAATCATCAAGAATTGTCACCGGGTTTTGTGTCTTTAAGAAAATGAATGCCCAGGTCCATCTTCAGCTAGTACCACTGATGCATATCTGACCCATCCCCTTGATAGTCGAGGTTTGGAGAACCTTCGAGAGTGACCGCTCAGTACAGTGACAAGTCGTATATTGATTATGTTGTTGCTCTTTCAGTTCAATGTATGCAATGCTGTTAAAATATTAGCAGATTATCAATATATGTCCATATAAATGGCATGGTCTACCACATACATTGACATGAAACAGTATATAATGTTTGATGTATTTATTATATATCACAACTGTCTACCATTAAAAATATATGTTTTTCTCCAAAAAGGGAGAGTGAGACCAACTAAACTGTTAAGAACGTCATTTCTACATTTAAACTCTTTATTTCCATTATATTATCATATAATTTACTACCTAAAGTCATAACAACAGTATAGATATAAACTGACCAGTAAATTGAGAATGTTGTCCTGTGGCTCAATTGTCTCTTCACCATCAAAGTCCTGTAAAACATCTTCAGTAATGTTGCTGTGACACCCACCCATCTTTTGATCACATTCTTGATCCCTTCTACCTTCCACTTGAGAACAAGATGCCAGGCAAGATTCTTAAGCTCTGCCACCTGTAGAGACTAATCCACTCTTTTACAAGAAAGAGTCATCACCTCTGAAATGGAGATGATTTTCATCTTGACCACTTCTCAATCTGCAGCAAATTGCTTCAGTTTACACTGGACACCACAATCACTTGAGTTTGACAGGACAACATTTTCTCCAAAGAACAATGGTATAACCTTCACATCTCCAGACTTGAGCGTCTCCAAACCTTAGCCATGCCTTCATATTCTATCCATTAAAAATGCAGATGAGGAGAGAGAAGACATGCCCTTGGACAAGTCCTACACCCACCTTGAATGTATTTAACTGAAGGCTGAGAATTCATGCATAATTTTTGCAAACCCAATACAGGGACCGAATGGCATAAAGTGATGTTCCTAAGATGTGATACCACATGTTGCACTTCCCGCAAAACATTTAGGGATATGCCATCATATGCTTTCTCCATGTCCACAAATCATATGTAAACAATACTAGCAAATGTTGATTAATCCCAAAAATCTGGGGGGGTATCTTGGAGTACCACCAACACTGCTTCATCATATTTAATCTTCAGACCCATCAGCTGAGGTTATCTGCCACCTCATGAAAATGTACCAAGTATAGTCCAGTAGGAGGAAGATCCTCTGAGACAGCTCTGGACATTTGGAGGAATTATATCTTTCAGCTTGCCTGAGAATTTCTGGTAGCCCTATAGGAAAAAATGGAAAATATTGCTTGGGCTAAGGAAGTCTGATTTACCCAACTCTGATCACTACCATTGTGACCCTTGTTATCCCTTGCTTGGACACACAGGTTAAAAAAAATAGAAGGATGTAGTCAGTGGATAAAAAATGGGAATGTGACATATAATACTATATCTTTAAACTTTTTTTTCTCAAAAATGTTTTTATTTATTTTATAACACAATAATTTAACAATGTTATTACAAGAAAAGATCAGATAAACTATATACAATGTCCATAACAATTAAAAAGAAATAATATACATAGGAAAATACTTAATATTTTTTCTAAAAGGTTAGACAATTTCATCCAAGCAATTAAATGGTGAGTTGTGTTATTCGTCCTTGCTTTTATAGTAGTAATCTCATTCCTATAAATATACTTTACAAGATGAATAAATTAAATTTTAAAGACAGGAATAGATTAGGACTCCCAATTTTTAGTAACAGATTTCCTTGTTATAGAGAGGATTGACCACAGTAAAAATATTTGATTTTCAGGAATGATTTCAGGAACAGGAACACTGAGAAGAATAAGAGCGTCAGAGATTATACAGTTGTCATTCCATAGAGCTTTACAAAGATATTTAAAATCTAACCAAAATAGGGAAATTATTGTACAATTAACAACCATGGGGGTAATTCAATAAACCCTACATGGAGCAATTCTCCATGCGAGAATAGTGTTGCGGCCCGAACATGGAATATGGTCACCACGTGATCTAGGAAACAGGGCTGGGGGCATGCATGAGCGTGCGGACATCGTGCGAACACAGAGGTGTCCACGGAATGCAAATCACCTCATCCGCTGGTGAAAGCCATGCAAATGAGGTGATTATGCGATCCAGGAAGCAGAAAGGCATCCGTGTAGGTGTTGTGTCTGCAGGAAAAATGTACGCGGTTGGAAACCTTGTACAGGACTATAAAATTTAAACAGGGATTGTAACAGCCCAAATAAAGGGTAGTATATCTGACAGTAGCCATGCAAATGGCCAAATCTATGACCAATGGCACGAAAAATTAATGCAATATATTAAAAATGAATGTTTTTTTAATACATATGCCACATTTAAGCGGTGTGCAGTGGTGCACAAACTTACTATTAATAAAAAAAAATAAAAATGTGTAAAATATTAAATATAAAGGTATGCGGTCTTATTGCATTATACTGGACAGCATGCAGAGTCATACAATGGAAGGTAATAGTGGTACTTAAGGGGCTAGGCCCTGGTGTAGTGCTGTATCCAGGGTATACATAATAAGGGGTATATTAATGAGCCAGGGTTACTGAATCTCAAAAAGGGCCACCGTGTCCGTAGGTACTAACAGTGGTAGAGCTTGTTTGCACTCAGCTAAGCACAGCTAAGCAGGGGGGGGGTCTGAGGCTTCAAAGCTATACTTAGCCCCACAGAACATGTTTTACCTGGTTAAAGAAATGTTAAACATGCCTGTGTACAGGGGAGGGTCAAATCTGCTAAGCAATGTTTACACTAGCTCAGTGAGTTTGCAGGGAGTACCATGGGGCTTAGAAGTGCAAGAAATCCAAAACAAAAACAAATAAAAGGAAATAGCTTGGGAAAGCCAGTCAAGTATAAATGACTAATAAGCCCTGTTCCACTGACACTGGGCAATTCAAACCCATCAGTAATATAGCTGGCTGTTGGAATGTATCACAGACAGCCAATTTCACAGGCAGGTGGAATGTATCACAGACAGACAATCACACAAACTGCATCTGCAGCACACCAGTATAAAGTATGCATACACCCACCAATATGATTTTTGCCACATACTCTGCACCATTGGAGTACACACTTAGGAATTTTAAGTGACAAAATGATAGGAGCTGCTGCTTTGCTACATCTGTATGAGCTAAAGGCTGAGGTCAGTGATTATGATGATGATGCTGACAATAGGCCCAGACTGAGGAGAAGAGTGTTCTAGCCCAGAGTAACTTTTCAGGGAGCACATGTGTTGGAGATAGTAGAACGCTACAGGGTGGACAGGGACATACTACAGGAACTCACTGAGCTCTGCTGCCCTCACCTCAGACCCAAAGCCAACAGAGGGGAATCCATCCCAGTGAAAACAAAGGTATGTGTAGACTTAAGAATACTAGCTACAGGTACTTTCCAAAGACCTACTGGGACATCATGGGGGTCTCACAGGCATTGCGGGTGCTGCGAAGAGCACTTTTGGCTGACATCAAAGATTGAAGCAATACTAATTTCATGAACTTTAATCGTACTTTGACTTAGGAATGGGGTCCATTCCGATCATAGTATTAGAAACCCAAAAGATTTGGAGAAATTAGAAAAAGGCATCTGTTCCTGGCAACCAGTTCCTGGATGTCATGCAAACACACGCCAGTGAGCACATTTATTTCCCCAACACCCCTGAGGAGAGGGCCAGCAATATCCGTCCCTTCCACCATGTAGCACACTACCCAGAGATACTGGGTGCCATAGACTGCACTCGTGCACATCAAAGCACCACCTGGTGAGGAGGGTAGAGTCTACGTCAACCACAAAGGGTATCACTCCATCAACTGGAGGTCATGTGCAATGCCCAGGGCATTATCATCAATGTGTGTTCTGACAGCCCTGGCAGTTATCATGACTCCTACATCTGGCATGCATCACAGCTGTACCAGGCATTTGCCAGAGGGGCATCCTGTATGGCCATCTAGTGGGGGATGCTGGTTACGCACTGGAACCGTGGATGATGGCACCAATCAGAAATGCACACACACTAACTGAAGAATGCCATAATGAGGCACACACACAAACTAGGAACATCATAGAGCATGTATTTGGGCTGCTCAAGTCACGGTTCCACTGCCTTGACATATCTGGTGCAGCCCTGCAGTAGTCTCCAGTCACATGTGCACACATATTCATGGTATATGCCATACTACACAATATGATCCTGCAGAAACAGCTGTGAGAGAAACATCACAGGGAAGGGAGACACAGCCCCCCCACCATTGCCAACATCCCCACAGGCACAGGGAGACTCAGAGGAGGAACCCCTGAGCCTGTCCCTGTAGGCAGATATAGGCATGCCCAGTACACCCTGGTCTTGGTAAAGAGGCAATGCATAGCACATACACTGACAACCTAGGGACCCAGGGACTAATTTACCCCTGTACAGCAGACTGGCTTCACCTGTACAAAACTAGTTGTTATTTGTTACAGCTCCTGCAGATATGCTACTGTGATTACTAATGTGATGCACTGCAGTGAACCCCACCACAAGTGGGACATGCATGTATTGCAATATGGCTAAGCTTAATGCTCATATCCATGGCAAACTGGCAGCCCATAACATGCCTAGGGTATAGGTGATCCATAACAAGGCAGTTCCATACTCACTGGCTACAGGTTGATGGTCCGCAGCCACACCAGAGGTACCTATGAATGTGTGAGGGGGAGAGAGATTGCCAACACACACACATGGCATTGGTACAGGATACTATGTAGATTTATCAACATGTACAGTACAAGCTGTGATACTACCCAAATTGCTGACATTTACAATATGTGTGAACACGTGTGCATTACAAAACCCCACCCACAAATGCAGATTAACCTGACATGTGTGCAGGTATTCAGAGGCTGCCACTATGTATACTACAGTATTAAAGTGATGACCACTGGAGGCTTACCTGGACACTCCTCTGCTGTGGAATCTGTGCCACCCACCTCCACGACATATGTACTGATGGTTTCCTGTGAGCTGGTGGCTGAAGCCAAGTTTGCCAGGAACTCCTCTGTGGCCGAGAGTGGTGGTTGTGCAGCAGGTTCTCCCCCTGTGCCAGCATGGTCCCTGGCCACAGTTGCAGCCCATGCATGATGTTCATAGCTCCTATCCCAGTGGCCCACATCACTCACTGTTGCTAACAATTCTGCCCACAGTGCAGCATGTTGTTGCTGGTTATGGCGAGTCCTTGACAACAGCACCCGATAATGAAGTCTCAGGGCATCAATAATTGCAGTGGTCTCAGCTTCAGAGAAGGGTGGATTGCACTGTCTAAACATCCCACCTGAAAGACATGAACAGGGGAACACATCACAGGACTGCATACATTGCTCACCATTATGTACACACCCTGCACATCGAAGTATGCCAGCAGTATTCACCTCTAACCCCTACATCATACTCGCCATCTGTGTGTCTGTGGCTATGGGCAACATAGTGGCAATACAGCATGCATTACCCTCCTGATCCTGATGTTCCATGTTACTTGCTGCATTTGCTATAAGGTGTTCAAATGCATTTACCTGTTGCACCTATTACTGCTTGTTCACAGCTTGTTTACATGGTATGATGTGGTGTCAGCCTCCTACTGTTGTAGTAAGTCCCTGGGCTATAGGTCCACCCCTCAAGTTTCCCTGGCCTTCCTCCCTCAGATTCTAGACTATATGGCTGGACAATGTCCTACAGTTTCCCCTGCCAGTGTGTTTTTTTATGGGTGTCCTGGCACAGTGTAGTACCTGCCTCATGTACACAGATGGACAACCATCTACAAACACCACCAAGGAACACATTGTGTGACAGATGCAATGACAGTAGGAACCTGTAGTCCATGCTCTCTCCCTGTCAAGGCTGCATATCTGTCCCCACACAGGTTGTCAACACAATCAGTACACCTCACACACCAGCCACACCAACACAAACCACGCACGCACACACAGACACAAACACATATGCAGTGGACCTCAACATCCACATCCACAAACAACAGAGACCTCCGAGGCAAAGCCACACATGAACGCCACAACCATACACAGCACATACTACACATAGCCACACACCTATGTCCCACAGCCACACAGGCATCAGCACATGTCAAACATGTTACACATAGGAGACTCCATTGTGAGACACAGTGATGTGCCTCTCACCTGGCTGTATATGTGGATGGGCACAGTTACTTGTGTGTCAGGTGACAGACCCCGTCATATTGCATACGCACTGCCATCTCTCACCAACAGGTAGTGTCATGAGTCTGTCACAGTCCATGATGGTGTGGCTGACTTGAGATGTATATCCCTGGACTATATGCAGTGAGACATGGGTGAGCACGTTGATTATGTGTCCCAGACAGGTATGTCTGCCTTATGCAGTATTCTGCTGTCACCCACACTGATGCCACAATACATTCATGAAATGATTGACCTTAACATGTGGCCTTTTATCCTGTGATAATCCAGGGGGTCCCAGTACCTGTGAGCTTGGGATGATATGGTCGACAGACCACGATGCTCTGCAACAGATGGCCTACATCTGTCTCACCTGGCCTTCAGGCATCTGGCAGTGGTTCTCACCACCCCCATTCTGCCTTAATTAAGAAAAGTGGTGAAGTTAGCAATACCAACATACAACTGTCAGTGCAGCACACATTGAAGGCCATGATACAAAACCCTAGATGTTTACACATCACTCTGCCCTCAATGCAAGCATTCTTAACCCTGGGAAATACTGACACCTGTGCAGTCACACACACACGGTTCAAAGTTGTACAGAACACCCTAGCCTTACCTGGTCAACCATCCTATAAGACAGTCATATCCCAAAATGTGGGCGGAAATGGAATGGGACAGGTGATTTCAGTATATATGATACACATACACACCTCCATGCTGTACAGGTAGTAAGACACACAGGAGACACTGCAGGGGCAGTTCACCATTGGCAACACACCTATTCAAATCATACCTAGCTACCAGCCACCACGTGTGACCAGGAAGACCATCCTGCCTATATGGATCTCCTCAGCTGTATTCTGATTTGGGTCTGTACCCTGATCCTGGGTTACTTGAATGACCCAAACATACATTGGATGTTGTACCCATGCCAGCACACAAATGGCCAGAGAGCCATCAACAGTGGGTTTACAAACACCTTGGTACAGCTAGGGGCTACCCCCACATGAGGTGAAAGTGTGTTGCAGTTGATGTTACACAACACAGGTTACCACTGCAGCATCCCTACAGTGTCATACTCTGTGGTAATGCAACCATCATGCAGTCACATTTGCAATCACCATCTCCCACAATACCCATCTAGCTAGGATCACACTTACATACACCTCCAATGTGGACTACAGCCTTCTGGGGGTGGTATACACAGCTTCACAGCCTCAAAACCCTCTGTAGGGACTAGCACCAATATCCACACATACACACATGCTAGATGTCCATTTGTATAGATGAATGTAGTCAGATGTACCTGACAGGACTACATCATCCTCTGCAAGGATACATAGACCTGTCTGGTGGACATATGCAATAGATAAGTGTGTATAACAGGGATGACATACTGCTGTCTGAGACAAAGTAGCAGCAGGTGCCCATTTACAAGCAATGTCTCATTAGAGTGATCAAGTGAATGGGATTACTATTGGAAACCTGCACAACAAACCCAGAACCCACATTGTCAACATTCACTACAGACAATCATCTCCTGTACTGCACATATGTCTGCAACATCACAGGAAGCAGATGCGTCTGCTCACTTGTGATAGTCAAGGACACCAGGTATACCAGTGCTGTAGGTATAGCATACATGATGCCTGACAGAGTCAGTGAGTTCCCCACCCATCAGTACATCAGGATGTCCACAGTACCTGCCCCCTTCTCCTATATGTAGGAAGCAGGTTACCACTGCCATGTGCAAGTCATGGTAGACATCCATCATGGGAGCCTATCATATGACAGGATGCATCCTACATGATCCCAAGTGTAACCTTGCAACAACATAAGCCACTGTATTCAAATGAGGCCTGACTACTGCCTTTGTCTTGGCCATGTGAAGGACAACCACTGTCACCCCTTTACACTAAGGTGGTGTGTCCACCAATCTGTCACATTATACACCCATCAGCCTAACTCGGCTGTTCTGCAAGACCATAGCACAGTTTATAGTGAACCTCATTAACAAGGATATTGGTGACCTCCACCCACTCCATCACGCACAGTTAGGCTTAGTCAAGGAAGGGATCATGTCTGTTACACTTGGTTGACCTCTTTGACACAGTCACCAAAGCCATGGACGGGGGAGTGACAGTGCACACTGCCTACATTGACCTGGACAACGTCTTTGACAGTATAACCCACCTGACCATAATATATATACACTCCCAAGTATGCATCACACCATATGTTACCATAACTAGTGGAATAACCTGTTGTTCTGTGTTGGGCCTCTGTTATGTGTGATGTACACATCTATGGTGCAGGGCACAGCCATTGGCCTGTGGCCGACCATGTCTGCAGATGACTGCATGCTGTGTGCTGTCACTGCATTCCCTAGTGATGTGGACATCTGCCTAGGAGGGTCTAATGCAGATGTATGACTGGTGCCAGAAACATGGCCTCAGGACACATACCAGGACATGCAGTGTCAACTCCTTTGGGGAGGGTGACATCTCTGCATATTATCACAGTACTAACAACATCCTAGGCATGCTATCAGTCCTATGGGATCTGTACACACAGTTTGGTGGCAACAAGACATTTCACCACCATGTTGCTTCTGTTCTTTGGTAAACCTACATGGCCCACCTCAGACCAAAGGGTATTTCATGCAGGGAAATTGGGTCCTAACATCCCTGTATTCCCCACAATAAAGTCCAGTATTGTGTAAAATGCACCGTCTGTCATTCATCCCACACAGCACATGCAGCAGCTGGGGACATCACAGAGGTTCCCCACCAGGGAGTACCAGGGAGTACCAGGGCCTCAAACATCTACCATACAGAGATACGCTATAAGCCTAACCATCTACCCGGTTTCATGCATACTCCTCAGAGGTGATCTCTGTCTGGCATGCAAGGCATTCACTGACCCCACATTGTTGGGACTGCTGCATAAGTGCAACTCAAGCTCCACTCTGTTAACACACACACACACACACATGCCCTCAACCTGGTGTGTGACATCAACTGGTCTTCTTGGCAGCCCAGATGCATGTCCCACACACTCAGACTGCTGTGGTATGGTCACTCTGTCCACATCAGACAGGGTAGCTATTTACACCTTTGCAGGAAGAACCTGGATAACTGGATGGTTAACTGCACAGACACCCTTGGGATACCACCTGTGTCCCTGTTGGACTGGGGCATCAGGTGCTGCCTTGCATACACATGAGCTAACATGTGGCCTAAGCATATGGGGTCTCAGGGCCCATAGCCTAGTAATCTCATATGGTCCTAGGTATATCAGTTATGGCCTGTGTGCTGTGACAGACTGTGTTATCACTTGTCCACACCCATCACTGCCATTGACTGTGGTGTGTCTCCTATGGCTACATTGCAGTACCATATCAAACAGCCAACAACCGACAGATACGTGAGTGGTACTACTAGTGCATGTGGATATTCCAGCAACATCTGTGCTGCACAATAACAGAGAGCAGTGCATACGTGGCGTAGCATTACTTTCTCGTAGGTGTCCAACATCTGCAGTACCCAGATGTTTGCTGAATGTGTACATGTGCCTGATATATGTGGACCCCATGCCAGACAAATGTGGATGTCTGGAAACCAGTTGGAGGATATGTAGTGGATGTTCCCAGAGTGTGGGGAATGTGTCTGTGATATGCCAGACTCCTTTCTGAACACAGTAATGGTACATTAATATCTGGTACTGCATGCATACCCTTACATTGTATGCTCAATATGTACACACTGTTGCTGAGGTTGAGACTGTGTCCCCCCACTACTACTGCCCATAACCTGCTGTCCTGCTGCAGGGGGTCACCAGGTATGCTAGCCATGGCTGTGAGACAATGGGATACTGGTGTGGAGCACATAGTGACCTAGCCATATTACATGAGGAGCAGTCAGGGACACCGGGACAATCTTTGAACTAACCTATTTGACATTCACAGAAAGTACATGATGTGATATGCCAGCTGTTTCCACCAGTAGTTACTGTCACTATTGTACAACAGACAATCCAGTAGCATTCATACATGAGCTGACCATTGCTGGGGGGACTCAGGGGCCAGAACTATGATCTATGTCACTGCAGACAGAGCCAAAAGGCAAGACTGTAGGTGCTGGACAGCAGACTAACAGCAACATCTCATTCCAAGATATGTTGTTGCGATCTAGTGTTGAAATTCCTATTTCCCATGACTGCATCCCCCTATCTGCATTCCATAACATGGCTAATTTCATGACATACCTGGCATAGTGCTGTACTGATTTGTGAGAAGAAATCCAATGGTAGTTTTCCTTGGAAATTTCAGTCTGTCTTCATGAAGAAAGTCACAGACCTCTTTACCATAGGCAGCAACTTGCCTTTTGTAGGTAATGCTCATGAACAGATGATGGCCTGTGCACCTGTCTGTGACTCCCACTTGCTAACAGCATCTAGAACAGTGGTGTTGCATTGCCATTAGCCAATGGCATGGCAACACAGTGCTATAATTAAGGCCTTCATGTAGGTCTTAGCCTTTTTACTGGCCTGTGTGGAGGACATTATCAAGGTGTGGGAGCTACAGCATCACAGAGGGTAGGTAGAAATACTGTTCACTGTTTGGATTGATGTGGTATTTCCACAGGTTTGCATACTGTGTTTGGCCATTGTTAACAGACTTTCTGACTCTGTGGCAGGTTACTGTTTGACAATGTGTGTTGGGGTCAGTAAGGAGACAGGCAGATGTGAGTGACATACATCATTTTTATCTAAATGTGCATGCTGCTGCAATTGATGCTGGTGTATCAGCTGTGTATGTTTCTAGGGGGAGACTGTGACACATGTCCCTGTCACCTGAACATGTGTGGATACCCTGTTCTAGGTGTTTGGGAGGTATGGTAGGTCTGTAGCAGGTAGCTGAACATACTGCTGCATGTGTAGCAGGCTGCAGCTGGTTTATTCTGGCTAGGACTCCTACTGGGGATTGTGAAGACATTGGGGGACTGCAAGCTGTATATGTCAGTGAGGGAGCAGTGTCAGCTCATGTGTCACAGCATGGGCAGGGTGAGGGTACCCATAACAGTCCAGGTGAGGCATGTACCTCTGGTACATATGTTAAGTAGTAGTGCCATCCAAAGAGTGGTAGGGGACATTTAGGACAAGTATTCATATTTGTGACATGTGTCCCACCCTCAAGGCCTTTGATGGTGCCAGTGACTGCAGTACCAGCAACCAGGTCTGCTGGATATTGCTGGGCTCAGTTATTTCTAGGTTGTATTGCCAAGCATGTAGTTATTGTGCAACAGACTGAACTGTGGGTGTCCAGATGTCAGACATGCTAGGAATGTAACAGATAGAGCTACTGAGTCATTGTTATGGGAGGTGTAGTTGCAAGACATATGTGCATGCATAGAGTGTGTTACACAGGATTGGTATGAGCATGTGTATTTGGATGGCTATGATGTGTGACACTGACCTGTCAGTCATGCTTTTGTAACCTTAATCTGCACTGACTTGCTAGTACTTCAGCACACCAAATAGGTTTGATGACAACCATGCCATAGGTAGGTGACAGAACTGTGGACATTCTGCAACACTCTGTGCAGTTGTCAGCTGTACCTGATATTGTAGGCCTTCCATCAGTCCATCAACATGTCATTGGATGTGTATTGGTTCGGTGTCTGCATCACAGGCCCAAGTACGCTGTCATTTATCACATTATATGTAGAAGTACTGTCACTGGTAATCAGGATATCTTTATAAAAACACCAGTAATTCCCCAGAGTTGAGGTGGCCTACTGGTGTATTGCACTGAATATTGCACTGAACTACAGTGGGTCCTGGGGGCCAATACTTGGCAGGGGTGTCATTTTACCCTAATGTTACATCAATGTACTTCATGATATATTTACAAAAGAAGCAGTAACTCAACAGAGCTGAATTGGCCTAGTGGTGTGTTGGTCTGACTGTAGTTCAGAAGGTCCTGGGTTCAATACTTGGCAGTGGTGTCTTTTTCCCTAATGTTACATGACTGCATTGCATGATATATTTACAAAAGCAGCAGTAATTCCCCAGAGCTGAGTTGGACTAGTGGTGTGTTGCTCTGACTGTACTTCAGACAGTCCTGGGTTTGAGACTTGGCAGGGCTCATTATTTAGTTGCTGGGCTGAACAGTGCCTGAATAAGATATGGTGATTAAAGCAGTTTTAAGCAGGTTTGCATGCCATGCCACAATGCTAAACAGTGCTTAAACCCACGCTATTTTCAAAAAAAGAAAAGAAAAAAGGGTGATAGGAAAGTGGTGAAATGGGGGCAAGCAGGGGGAAAAAACAATATGAAAGGCAGCCAGGGATGTGCAGGACAGGTGTAACAAAGGACTATAGCTCTCCATTTCTTGGGCAGCAACAGCTGTGCATGATGTGGACAATTTGGAATTTGGAGCCTCACACCCCAAAGGGAGGGGTGTGGATGACATAACTTTGTTGATTAATTGATGGGATGATTGATTCATGGTAGTGGTAAAATGGAGAGCTATGTATGGGACCAAATATTTTTTTGGGGGGGACAGATACCCATTTTTTTAAGGTGAGAATGGAATGTTGGGAAAGGGTTGTAAGTATGTTTGAGGAGGTAAGTTGGATAGGAGAGGTTGCTTTTGCAGACAGAAAAGACAGACAAGACAGTGGACAGGGGTGGAGTATGACACATGAGGAGGTAAACACCTTGGATGGGGGGGAGGGTGGTTGGGAATTAGAGGACCAAGTGCCCCAGATGGCAACAGTGGGAGTGAGATCCCCATCCATGGTCAGTCACCACTGCCCCTTCATGGCCCTGCAGGTGGCTGTGCTGAGGGCTGGGCATGGGGGCCAGCCTGCCCCGTGAGGTGTGCCAGTCTGCCATTGATCTAGTGCAGTCTATCATCCAAGTCACATCGGATGATCCTGCACACCATACCTGAAACCTGATTCAGAGAGACAGTCTCCTCTCTGCTCCCACACCCGGGGGGGGGTGGGCTCAGTCATCTGTTGCAGTTTCACCTGAGGGTGGTGCAAGACCAGCTTGAAGGAAGGAAAGAGCAGCTCCACGTTGAGTTTCAGATGTGCTGGGACCTGGTGCTATGGCCAGATGAGGTGGGATATGTGGATCACCTGGAACCAGTCTACCCAATCATGCTATGGTGTTGAGGTTTGTCAAGGTGTATTGGTTAGTTATGAATGAAACGTTTCAATGTTAGTTATAACAGCATACATTGGTGTTCCAATTAACCCAGAAGAATAAAATTGCATAGCATATGGAACACAGGCATAAATGGAATAACAGTCATTATTTTAACAGCATGCCAGTAACAGTTACGGCAAAAGGCCAAAAACAGTGGAATTTCAACAAGGTATGTTAGTATTCAACCGTTTAAATATATAACCAATAATACAACACAAGCCCCAAGATTAGGTTTGGAGAACAACATATGTGGAAATGAAACCATACCCGTAGTATAAAAATAATAATTTGTGATGCAGATAAGGGATGGGGGGGGGAGAAAAACATTCCATTAACAACTGTATATGTATATTTTTTACAACAGTACTGCTGAATACTCTACAGGTATGCCCTTACTTTACATCTACATGTGCTCTATAGCTTCTGTAGCATGTACATACCTGTCAAGGTGTCAAAATGGCCTATAGGTACATAACTACAGGTGACTCGTACATGTCAGGGTAATATATAAGACTAACAAGGTGTACCCTGTACTGATGTTTTGTGAGTGCTACTGGCATACTTCAACTGGATTTATATCTGTGTCCAAGGTTATTGGCAACAGTGATCATTGGCCGTGACAGAGTGACACTTGAGAAGCATGTATTGTGTACAGTGCATGGAGTATATACCTATCCTGCTGTCATTCGTAGGCATGGTAGACAGTAGTATACCCTTCATACAGCTGCTACAGACATTTCTTTACCTGTAAGTCTTGTGTGGAGAATTTCTGTTAACAGTACATGACTGTTTCTATAAATAGTCAATACTACTTGTCTGTTACTATAAATACATCTTACTACCAGTCCCTGGATTCATACCCTGGTCTGTGTGTGGAAAAATAACAGCATCTATAGTGCTTAGTATACTGAGCTACTGGGCCACTGCTGTGTGCTGGTTGACTGATATGTGCCTAGAGCTCACTTGCTGACAAAGTCTGACCTGGTAATATCAGTAGAGTGTCACAGGAGACTGCAGTGACAGGTGAACATACATGCATGACAGAGATAGTAGGTGAAGTGTGTTGTAATACCTGGAGTGCAGGTGTAGACAATTAACCTCTAGTGGATGGGAATATGTGTGATCTGTACAGAACATATCAGGGTGCTGGGATGCCTATCTGACCCACATATATTTGCAGATGCTATATTTGCAGTCTACAGCTACTATTGTGTCATACTTGCCTGCATCAGCATACCTATGTTCAGGAATGCATATAGCTGAAATGCAAAGGTTAACACCAGACAGTCTTGATGGAAAAACACTATAATACCTTACACATTACTATTCAAGGTTCACACATAACATATATCAAATTTCATTCTATCTTGTAGTACAGCTCCACATCTACACTTTAGCATAACAGCTCTTTTGCAGCCAAACTTCAATCACTTCATCGTGTTATACCCATATTTGCTTTGCAACACCTGTAAAACTGGATTTCTTCAACAACAGAACAGAATACACACAACAATTGGCAGAAGAGCTTTATTGAGCGGGACATGACGCAGTCATTGGTATACATCTGACAAACTTTATTGTACTCCAGTTTAAATAATGCACTCATTGAAGGTGTGCTGTTATTATAGAACCTATGCAGTACTAACACTTTCACCTTGACAAGTCTGACTGCAGGTCTACTGTGTTTCCTGTAGATCATGAATGTATGTCATTTATTTCCTTCACATTTAGAATGCCAGTGAACTTTATTACCAGATCATTAGTATTAATACTGTATACACATGTCATTTGTACACAGTATTACCATTATTACAGTGCAGCCAGAACAGAATATACCTACTGGCAGTTACTAGTACTCTTTCTGTTTATATTATTATGTATTGCAAGATATATCTGTACTCACCACACTCTTGGCGCATCCTCGGTAGGCACCCTGAGTGGGCCTCCAAGTTGCTAGCCCTCTCCTCTGCAGCTGTGGGAAGGGAAACACACTATTATGTATATCTGTCTATCAGATATTCATACTAGAATTATAAAGCAATGGTTTGTATACGTACAAACGTCTGGGGCATTCCGGTCCCCAGTATCTTGGATCCATTGGCCAAGAGTGCTCCCTTCCTCTGCTTCAGGTCATCATAATGATGATGCACCTGCTTATCAGTGTGGGAGATTCCAGTAGCATTGGTGAAGTCACATGCCAGATGGTCCCAGGCCTCGGACTTGTATTCAGAGTCCTGGTACTGGCCCTACAGCAGTCTGTCATCATGGTCTTTAACGAAGAGCCCAACCATGAACCTAGACTCCAACATGCACCAGCACTGTGCCTGAAAGCACGCTCCCTCTCCAACTCCAGCCATAGCTCCTGCAGTGATAAAACTCCAACAGGTGCTGGCTGTATTCCCGCTTGTGCAGCTTAATTAAGGCTATTTTCCCACCTTTTGGTGCCACTGGACCATTTTTAAAAATGCTAAGCTCTGCTTAGCAGTGTGCAAACCCACTAAGCTTAGTTGAGCAGTGCTTAAAGTGGAAAATGCTTAGCAGTGCTTAGTGGTGTGCAAATCCACTTAGCTGAGCTAAGGACTACTTAAGCTGGGAGTGGTAAGCATAGCCATAACCAACTAAGCAGAGCTGCACATTGCTAAGTACTGCTAAAACAGGTCCTGTTTGAGCAGTGCTTAGCTTTGCTTAGCATTGCTTAACTACAGGCAAACTACAGTTAA
Source organism: Protopterus annectens (assembly GCF_019279795.1). Lineage (NCBI taxonomy): Eukaryota > Metazoa > Chordata > Ceratodontiformes > Protopteridae > Protopterus > Protopterus annectens. Next base: position 473,456,341 of record NC_056743.1, read on the forward strand.
ATAAAATGAAACTATTATTGACAGTATTATTTCATTAATGATAATTTATTATAATGTGTATCTATTTTACTTTATATTGCCTAAACATGTGCATTTCACTACATTATCTGGTAGTGTAACTTTAATATATTGGACATTTGTGTGTAACTGGGGATTTTATACTCGAGTCTCCACTAAATATAGGTTTCTAGTCAAGCTGGACTAACCCAGTTAACAAATGTCAATGTATACATAAATAAAAAATACATTTAAAACATTTCCCTATCACATGTAAAAAGATGAATGGCCTGTATTTGAACTGTGCAGCTACTGCACACAAGGCCATCACTCTAACAATTCAGCTACAGAGGATATAGTGTTTGCAGCTATACAGTTCCATATAGCTCTCAGATACATTTAAGCACTGTTGGACAAAGAAAAGCAAAATGTGAACAGGAAACCAAGAATCAATAGTCCACGAACAAAGAGGCTGCCAAATAATCCAATTCTTTATTCACGAAACACTCAAAGAGTAATAAAAATAAAAAGCGCTTGATTTTATTACTCTTTGAGTGTTTCGTGAATAAAGAATTGGATTATTTGGCAGCCTCTTTGTTCGTGGACTATTGACTGTTGGACAAAGCACCACACTGTGCAAACCTGCTTAGCTATGCTTAAACATGACCTTTCTCATTAAAATTGAAAACATCCAGTTTCTTTTTTTTAGCTGTCTGACACTTTTTTCTTGATAAACACCATGATATGCAAGTACAAACTAAAATAAATAAAAAAAATAAAATAAAATAAAAAATAATAGCAAATCACATTTTTACATGTAATTTCAGTGCTGTACAGCACTCTGACAGTGCAGGGGTGTGTTATGGACACTGTAACACACCCCCTATGTGACATATCTAATTAAATACATTATTAAGTGCCGAGAACAATTTACATTAACCTTTTAGTGCTGTATGGCACTTTGACAGTGCAGGGGGTGTGTTACGGACACTGTAACACACCTCCTCTGTGAAATAAATAACAATATTATAAATAAGTGTCCCAGGACACTTTACTTTGAATTTTTAGTGCCATACAGCACTTTGGCATTACAGGGGGTGTGTTACAGACACTGTAACACACCCCTGTATGAAATACATACATAAATTTATAAATAAGTGTCCGAAGATAGTTTACTTTAATCTTTTAGTGCTGTACGGTACTTTGACAGTGCAGGGGGTGTGTTATACATCTCCAAGCACTGCAACACACTCCCTAGCACTGATTCAGTAAACGTGTACACGTTTCTCTCTCAGTAGCGTGTCTTCATGAATATGCAAGGCGAGCTGCTGAGGGGGAGCTGCTGACATGGCCATGGTTCACTCTGTGTAGAGCTTGCACTATTCCTACATGGAGTTTATTAAATCTGGGGGCATGTGTATCCAGTCAGCATCAGGATGTCCACATCTCCAGCATTTCATTTCATCCTTCTTGTACATTATTGCTAATCTGTTTTGGGTGAAAAGGCATCTGTGTAAGAATTTCCATGTATAGACACACTAAAACAAGGAAGATGTGTACTCCTTCACTGACTGTAAAAGTTTTTTTATCTTTTGCTGAGAATGTCTTTCTTTCAGCTTTTCCCGGTTAGGGGTCGCCACAGCGGAATTCCGGTTTGCTAATGATTGGCAGTCAATTTTTACAGTGCTGAGGTGCCAGCCCAGCGCCCAACCTTCAACAAAGGCATGCCCATTCACGCATGTCTTTTGAATGCCACTCGACTGCGGGGAGGACATGCAGACTCCACACAAAAGGCACTCCAGCTGAGAATCGAATGGGAGAACCTCTTGCTGTGAGGTGACAATGCTACCAATACTTGTTTATTAACTTCACTAGAATAATTCCAAAAAGAAATATCTGCTTTTCCAAAATCGTTTCTGAGGATTTTATAAGTAACAAATATGTATTAAGCATTCTAGGGTGAGCTATTGAGAATTTCTGAGATAAAATCTAAGATTTTTAAGGTACTTTTATTATTTGCCTCTAGTAAGGGTATGAGCTTGGCACATATAAAATCCATACAAGTTTGGATGTCCAGCCAATTACAATTCTGCAAACTATATATGTCAATGAAATAGTTTTTTATTAGCTGAGAGAAAGTGATGCCTGGTGTCAGAGCCATGGCCTCAAGCTCAATGCCAACAAGTGCAGTGTCATCCCCTTTGGTAAAAACTCTGTACCCATGAACTACCACATCAGCAACAATCTACTTAACACCAAATGTGTGATAAGAGACCTTGGGACCCAGGTGGACAGTAGTCTCTCCTTTGATAGTCACATCGCTACAGTAGTCAGGAAGTCCTTCTATGTGGTACACGTCATCATAAAAGGGTTCTCATTCAGGAAAAAAGAGGTCATTGTTCCCCTCTACTCGTCACTCATTAGACCCATTATAGAGTACAACGCCCCTTTTGGAATGTACCTCACAAGACATCTGCAGCAGCTGGAAAGGCCACAGAAGTACCTCATAAAGAGGATTACTGGCCTCTAACAAATGCCCTACTCCATAGCATATTGCCTACTCCGAGGTGATCTCTGCCTAACATATAAAGCTATGTCAAACCCAGAGCTGTTGGACATGCTACACCTAAAGAAATCCCAATCCCTCCAAGCTACACACTCTAGGGACCTAAACCTTGTCACCACAATAAACAGGATATGCTGGAGGGATAGATTCCTGTTCCAGAGACTTCCTATACTCTGGAACAAGCTACCCATCTATGTCAAGCAAAGGTCTTCATTAGCACTCTTCAAGAAAAATCTTGATGAGTAGATGGGAAATAGGAAATACACCCCGGGGATCACTTCTGTGTCTCTGCTGGACAGTGGCACAGGAAAATAACTTTCTTGAGTGGCGTAAGCTATGGTACCTTGCTAGCTAGGCTTACGTATGCCCTTGGGCCGATAGCCTAGTACCTACCTATGAAACTATGAACCTATGATTCCAATATAATAGGTTACCCTTCTTAAAGTCTAGCATTTTCTGAGGATCAAAAAATATCAAGCACTTATTTCTAAATCAATTGGAAAAATAATTATTAATACGTTCTTAAGTGATTAGAAAACATAAGATTTTTAAACAGCAGTAATATTTGGCTTATAAGAGGTGTAAGAACAAGGTTCGATCTTTCATTTTGGATGTGTATTTTTAAAATCCATATAAATATGCTTCTATGTATTTGAATGTATGGTTCAAGCAATGTCTAAGAAGTAAGCTTTCATGAATTAACTTCCAATATGATGAATAAGACGTATTATTCCAAAGCAACACTATGTTGATAAATATATCTTTAAACTGTTAATGCCTTTTATTTTCAGAGTATCTGTATGCATATAAGCAAGTGATATGTTTGTCTGTATTAATGCTCAGCCTGAAAAGTGAATGTAAAGAGTTGGCAGTATATCACCATATGCCCGTCTCTTTCTTCCTATTTAATAACCCCAGGTAATTGCAGATATGGCCTGCCTGGACCCATTTTTCCTCTTCACTTACCTCCTTCTAGTAACTGAGAATGATACTAATTTAAAGTTGTACTTTCTTTAACTTTTTCTGGAAACAATATATATATATATATATCTATATGAATGCAATATTGCTCAAGGGGGTGGCATGGTACAGACATTACTGCACAACCAGCGGTCTTGTGAGGCAGAAAAACTTTTTTTCCCTTGATAATGTTTTTTTTTATTTCTGAGATCCCTTTTCTACCATCTTCTACCTTTTTTTTTGGTAAAAGTATATGGAAGTTAATTGCAGTTTTCTTCTACTTCAGGTCAGGGTTTGTGGTGAGAGAAAAAAAAAACAATGTTTGCCAAGCAACTTTTAAAGGCTGTGAGTAAGAAGGGATCTGTGTCTGAATGTGAGGTCTAGCTGCCCTGCACTTGTTTTTTTTCTGAAAGTGAAACACATTTGATTCAGAGATAGCTAGTGATCTGAGCAATCAGTTTCCTTGCCCATTTTATAAATGTATATTGTATATGTATAGATGGATAAATATATTAGTCCTGTGGACCTTTCTCAGTCATTACAATCATGATCTCTGTGTTAAAGTAAAGGGGCTTATATTACTATGACTATATATACATATAAATTAGCATCAAAGGTGCATGCCTAAATTATAAATATGTAAAAAAGAAAGTATTGCATCATAGCAAATTATGCACTCAGAGTTTATGTTATTAAACACATTTCTGTTTAGCTTTTTTTCCTTTTCTGTTTTCGTCTTCTATTAGCTGCACCTTTTAGATTAATTTTGCTTTTACCAGTAACATAAATATTAACATAAAATTAAATCATTCCATATATCAAAAATTGTTCATCAGATACTGCTGGGACATACACGGACGCGCATGTGAATGCACACACACACACACACACACACACACACACACACACACACACACACACGCACACACACACACACACACACACACACACACACACACACACAACTTTCTGTCTGATAGTGTTTTGTGAATAATGTATTAGTTTTTTTGCAGCATTAAGCAGTACTCAATAAATAAGTGATGCTTTAGAAGACAGATTTGCACAACCGCAGGGAAAAGCCACTTTGAAAGTGAACTCATTGGCAACAAGAAAACAACTGAAGGGAATGAAAGAAACAAGGCAGAGAATAGAATCTTTTGGCAGCATTAAATCAAAGGTCTGACATTCTCTGCAAAACCCCATGAGTTCATCAGATGAAAGGCTACAGCTTCCATACTGATTTTTAATTACATCACTTATTGTTTCGTAGCACTATGATTTAACACCGTCTTTCATAGTAAATGCTAACTAACAGGAAATAAGCCCCTTCTCAAGAAATGTGCTATTGTTAACATGATATTATTTTGGAAAAGCAATTAGCTACAGAAAACTGCCTCAGACAAAGAATCATTCACAAATTATGCTCAGATAAAGCAGGTAAATAATTAAAAGATTAGTACCACCACAGATAACTCCATCAGGTTTAATTTATGATGTGCTCATTGCAGGTTAATTCACTGTTGTTGGCTTGCCTCATTTTATTTTTAAGTCATGAGTCTCAAAGCAATAATTATCAATGCATTTAACAGCACTATTGCAATCAATTTCTGAGCATTCATTGAGCCACAGAAAAGGCATTGGCTTAGTCATATGAAAACAGAACTTCAAACTGGTTTTAACTGAGTTGGAAGTTGATAACTCATTCAAAGTTCTTAATTAAATGATTTATTACATTATTTCTTTGTTAAATAATCAATGTGAACTTAGGTTGTGGGAGTGAGAATGCCAAATTCTAACCACTAGACCACCAGGTAGTTTACTGAATGGTACACATAAATTAGAAACTACCTATTAGCTAACTTTCATTTACGTGAATTCTATTCTCTAAATCTTAGAAACTTGGCATGGAGCAGAATTTCTTTTAAGTGAAAAGCAATTCATAAGTGTTAACAGAAATACTTCAAAAGATTTTTTGGAATGAAGATATGCTGCCTTGCAAATCCCATTTTGAAGGGGGGGGGGGGGTCACTGCCATACTTTCAGAATTGAAATATATCAACTCCAGGTTGTCCTCTGATCATAGGTTATACAGAATTTGGAGAAAGCAAGGACCTTTTGAAGGGTAAATGTGACCCAGAGGTAGTACATACAACTTGAAGGTGTATGATATGGCAATGTTTCCCACATTGGTTGGTACAGGGCACACAGTCCAAATGCAAAAAAAAAAAATTTAAACTTTTCTAATAGTCTAACCACTTCGGTAGTATGCTTTTCTTATAGTGATTGAACAAAGCTTTGTTTAAATTAGATCACAGAACTGACCGTTAGTTAAATACGTAACATGTAAAAACAAATGTAATGGTAGATAATATGAACCAAAAGATCAAATGTGAAACACTTTTCTTTTGTGCTGCTCTGCTATTCCAGGAATACCAGGATTTCGTCATGAGGGCTGTGTGATCTGTTGTCTGGATTATCTCGTTAAGGTTCTAATCTGATTTTTTTTTAACTTTTTCATAGTGAAGTCAGAATAATTGTCTCATGTGCTGGCATTAAAAATATGTTGATTTGTATCTTTAATTAACATTAGTTGTGCTTATAGTTTCATACTAAACTGCTGAGCAGGTAGAGCATTTGTAATCAGCACCATGGAATATGAATAACTACTTTCTAATTTTGTCACCTTTTATAGGTTCATAGGTATGTACTAGGCTAATGGCCCTGGAGCCCTTACAAGCCTAGCCCATAGGATTACCCTGGCATCGTGCCGCCCAACTGTAGTTCCCAGTGTCTCTATCAAGTAGAGTCACTGGAGGGATCCCCGGGGTGAATTTTCTATTTCCCATCCACTCATCAAGATTTCTCTTGAAGAGGGCCAGTGAGGTGCTCTGCTTGACATGTATGGGAAGTCTATTCCATAGCATGGGCAGTCTCAGGGTTATGAACCTGTCCCTACAGCATGTTCTGTTGATTGTGGAAATGAGGTTGAGGTCTCTGGAGTGTGTGGTGCAGAGAGATTGGGATTTATTTAGAAGTAGCATTTCTAAATGAACTGGGTCAGACATGGCTTTGTAAGTCAAGCAGAGATCACCTCTTAAGTAGACGATATGAGACAGAGAATAGTTGGAGTTTTTTGAGTCTGTCCATGTAGGACATGTGTTTAAGGCCTAGGATCCTCTTTGTGAGGTACTTTTGCGGCCCCTCCAGTTGTTGCAGGTGTCTAGTGAAGTACATGCCAAATAGGGCATTGTACTTGATGATTGGCTTAATGAGGGAAGAGTAGAGGGAGACATGACCTCTTTCTTCCTGAATTCAAACCCCTTAGTAATGAGATTTGCCACATAGAAGGACTTTCCGACCATAGTGACATGCAGTGGTCAAAAGAGAGGTTGCTGTCAGCCTGTGTTCCCAGATCTCTTATAATGCCTTCTGTGGTCAGTGGACTACCATTGATGTGGTAATTCATGGGAACTGGGTTTTTCCCAAAGGGGATGATGACAGATTTTTTTTGGCATTGAGGTTAAGGCCATGGTTCTGACACCAGTCTTTGGTCTCAGTAAGGCCTTTTTGTAGGATGTCAACATCACTTGAGGAGTTAATAATAGCTCCTAACTTGCAATCATCTGTGAACTTTGTCAGCCAGAGTCCCTTTGTGTTGGCCTGGACTTCACAGAAGTAGATACCAAACAGGAGAGGACCCAGAACCGAGCTTTGTGGGACTCCACTTGAGACTGGTCTGCAGTCTGACTTGGAGTCAGCTACTTTCACACTGTGGGTTCTATCTGTGAGCCAATTTGCAACCCACCTAGTGATATAGGGGTTGATGCCTAGCTTAGTGAGTTTTTCTGTGATTCCTGAGAGGGGAATGGTATCAAAGGCCTTGGCCGGATCTAGGTAGGCTGTATGAACCACCTTGCCTTCATCCATAGCTCTGATGACTGACTCAAAGAAGTTGACCAAGTTGAGCAGGCATGACCTACCCTTCACAAAACCAAACTGTGTGGGATCCCGAGTTTGGAGATTCACTATATCCTTGTTTATTAGGTCCATGATGATGCGTTCCATAGCTTTGCATATCAGACTCGTCAGGCTAATGGGGCGATAGTTCCCAGGGTCTGTGGTCACTCTTTCCTTGGGGAGAGGGATGACTGTAGCCATTCGGTAGGGACAAAGCCTGAGGTGAGGCTGTAATTGAACAGGGCACACAGGTGAGGTGTCAGTTCACTCTGTTGTTTATGTAGAACACATCCAGGGATATTGTCAGGTCCCATGGAAGCTGTATTCTTGGCCTTGGACAGTGCTGTTTTAACCTGTGCTGCAGTAATACTGGGTACCTGACAATCTACTGGTATTGTGATTGGTACTTTGGGGGGGAGGGGTAAAGTTGGCACTGAATCTGTCGGCCAGTATATTGGCAATATCTGTTGGCTTGTTATAGGAGGTACCATTGTGCAGTAGCTCAGAGCAAATCTGGGTATTGCTGTGGAGATTCTTTACATAACTGTAGAAGGCCTTGTGGTTGATTTTACTATCTGCTGCAATTCTGTTTTCATAGCTAGCTTTATAGGATTTGATGAGGGATCTCAACTTTTTGTTGAGGCTGATAAAGGAGCTTTTCCAGTCTTGAGACTACACCTTTTTTCGCATCAATTTCCTCCTTCTGTTGTCGAGTTTGTATATGGCAGGGAACCACCAGACTGGCTTCCTTTTTTTTGAGGAGAGCATATTGGTTCTATTAGGTATGGTGAGATCCATGCATTTGTGTATGTATTCGTACAGTGCATTAGTGTATGATTCGGCAGTCGTGCTACTATTCTCCATTTGCATGGGTGCCGTGAAGTTAGCCACCTCTGTTTTAGGAGCCCAAAGTTAGCTTTGGAGAAGTTTTTCATGGTGGTTACCTTTGCGGGGTGGGGTGGGGGTTGGGAGAGATGTGGATTTCCAAGGTGATATGTTTGTGGTCGGAGCTAACCAGGGAGGAGTTGACTGCTGGTGTAGGGCAATGGTCTCCCATGTTAGTAATGACCTGGTCATGGATGTTGCTACCTCTAGTGGGGGTAAGAATGACCGGGTCCAGGGCACTGGAATTAATGAATTCCAGGATGAGTAGTTTTCCCAGATAATGGAGAGGTAGTTGAAGTCACCCAGTATGAGAGTGTTAGGTTGGACCCTAATATTCTCCAGGGTGCTTAGGAACGTGAAGTGTGAGTCTTGGGACATGGTTGGGGACGTATAGCAGGCTGCGACCTGAATTGCTGTCTTACCCAATGTTAGCTGCACCTGAAGTATCTCTGATGCGTTATGTTGGGCTACCAGTCTGGAGGTGTGAGCATCCTTTATGAGTATGGAAACACCACCTCCATTGGAGCTTTGGTCCAAGTTCTGGGACCGAAAGGTGTGGAATGAGTTATAGCCTGGTAGTGCAGGGGTGCTTTCTGCTGCCTTGAACCAGGTCTCTGTTGCAGTACAAATGTTGATGTTCTCCATTTTAAGGAGTGCTTTGAGTGAGTGCATTTTGAGATTTAGACTTCTAGCGTTGAGCAGCATTACCCTCAGATTGCATTTGTTTTTAGCTGTTGCAGTGGTAATTTGGTCTTTGGAACACCACCTAAAAAAGGCACTATAAGAGGAAGGGTCCAGGAGTTCCTGGAGTATTAGACTTGGAGAAGGAATCTAGTTTGTTGTATTTTGTAAAAGTATATACACAGGACCACGTTGCTGCTTCAAAAAGCCATTGAAAAAAAGCCAAGCCATGAAGCTAGAGCTTTGTTAACCCACCTGTTTTAGTTACTGTGAGAGTAACAAAGGTTGGGTGGTAGCCTTAAAACCATTTAAATATAATAGTTTTTGACATACATAGGTTCTTTCCTTCTCTCTTCTTCATAAAAAATGAACAACTGAGCAGAAATTGAAAAAGATTTTGTTGTGTCAAAACAGTGCTGAGTTTGTCTGTGACATCCAAGTTATGAAGTAGTATTTTTTTCAGTTTTTTGAGTTCAGGAAAACAAGAGGAAGATGGTGGATTTTGGATTAAAGTATACCACATACCCATTTTATAAAAGACGGATTAGTTCTCAAAAGAAAAACTGTCCCCCTAAAAAAAATGAGATAAGGTTGGCACACCATATGAGGTTACAGCTCAGATACCCTTCTGGCAGAGGGAAGGGCAATCAGTAAAGCTGATTTCCAGGCAAGAGCCTTGGACAGTATCCATAAGCCCAGGGGTGACAGATGCAGGCCATCTTTGGCAAAGCATCAAGGTCTGTCAATCATGTCATCCCTGGCAGACAGATACCGGATCCCCTTATAATGACACCAGAAACTTAGCCAATTGTTGAAATCAATCATTTTCTGCTTGTACTGTGGTATCATTCTGGGTGATGGTAGGATGCTGCTCAGGCTTGGGTCATATTTGTCTGGGCTACATAATCCGAGAGCTCCTCCATGTCTCTTTTCATGTAGTCCAGGGAGGTACGTCTCAGGTCATTCACACCCACATGTGCAATGACAGAGTCATATTTGTACCTGTTGTTGACGGACCTGAGAGTGTGCGTTATATAGTGGATCCTGGCACCTGACAGGCAGCTGACTGTTACTTTCTCCTTATTCAACCTAGCGAGTGGAACATCAGTGTTCCTCACTATTGAGTCACCTGTGACTAGTGTGTTGGGCATGCTGTTTTGCCTTAGGGCTTTGGTTGAGTGGCACACTGTTTAGGAGAGTTATGTGTCTCACGATTAGTGTTGTGTTGTGGTGGTTGAGTTGGAAGTCTCTGCTGTTTGGGTAGATTTTTATTGAGAGCCTCTGTGAAGGTGGGTGTGTGGTTTGTGTTTTATGAGAAGGCAGTGCTGGTGGATGTTCTGGAGGGCTATTTGTTCCATGTGGTGTGGTGCAAGTGTTGACCTTCTCCTCTTGACCAGCTATTCCGGTCTTGGCTGGAGAGTGGGTGGCTTCCAATTTGGATATATAAGTGCATCTCTCACAAGTCTGAGTGTTGGGAGGTAAGAGGAGTGACCTCCAAAGCAGAAATGCAAGCAACCTCCACCCGCCAACACAACCCAAATGACACATAGCCCACAAACTCAGTGTGCCACTCAACCACAGCCCATAAGGCATAACAACATACCCAACACTCCAGTCATAGGTGACTCTATAGTCAGGCAGACTGATGTTCCACTCACCAGGCTAAACAAGTAGAAAGTTACTGTCAGCTGCCTGTTGGGTGCCAGGATCTGCCACATAATGCACGCACTCAGGTCACTCCACAACAAGTACAAATATGACTCTGTCATTGTCCATGTTGGTGTGAATGACCTGAGATGTACCTCCCTGGACTACATGAAAAGAGACATGGAGAAGCTCTCCGATCTTGTAGCCCATGCAGGTATGACCCTAGCCCTGAGTAGCATTCTGCCATCACTCAGAATGATACCACAGTACAAGGACAAAATAATCAACTTCAACAATTGGCTAAGCTTCTGGTGTCATTCTAAGGGGATCCAGTATCTGTCTGCCTGGGATGACATGATCGACAGATCACGATACTTTGCCAGAGATGGCCTGCACCTGTTGCCCTTGGGATTCAGGATACTGGCTAAGGCTCTTGCCACCCCTGTAGTGCCTTTTTTAGGCAAGGTTCAAATGACAAATCCGCCACTTAAACAAGTAAGGACCTAGGATAGAGCCCTGTGGGGCACCCTGACTGTAACAGAGGATTTCACCTGTCCAGTTGCTGTATGATACTTGCCATGTCTTATCTGTAAGCCATGCAGCTATCCATCTTACCAAGAGTACATCAATACCTAGTTGTACTAATTTATTGATCGGTATTTTGTGTATGACCCTGTCAAATACTGACGTTAAAGCTATATAAATCATATCATAGCACAATTTTTCATTCTTAGCTGTTATTATATTGTTATAGAACATCATGTTACAGGTGGTAATAGATCTATTTTCAACATATGCATACTGATATATGGTTTCAAATCTCAACCTATCCAGTTCTGACTATAACTTATCCAATATTACCGTCTCCAATATTTTTCCACAACACAAAATTAGACTTAAGGGTCTATATGACTCTGGGTTTGTCCTACTCCCCTTTCCCTTAAAGAAAGGTTTAATAAGTGCATGTCTCCAATCGGGTTTTTGACCAGTGATGGGGCAACTACAGGTGTAAAACATGCTAGGCCTGGAAATAACCTCAACGCATTTTAACCACTCAAGGTTCAACATATGAAGAAGTAAAACATGTTATCTTAAAGGCTGCATTGTTACACATTATTCCATATGGTCCATGTGTTATTAAAAATGTATAATATAAACTGGTAAACATATGTGGAGCAATCCACAGCTGAGTGTAAACTGCATCATTTGTACTCTTTTACCCTACAAAGAAAATTAGAAAATGGAAGTATTAACATATTTTAACTGTCTTTCTTAATGAGATATATATTTTGCACATCACATAAGTATTGTTCAAAGTGGTGAGATTAGAAAAAAAAACTGTTCTTGCTTGGAAGTTGTGTGTGTGTGTGTGTGTGTGTGTGTGTGTGTGTGTGTGTGTGTGTGTGTGTGTGTGTGTGTGTGTGTGTGTGAGTGTGTAAACATGCTGGTGGTTGACACAGTTATCTGCTTACCTTCATAGTTGGTCACTGACTGATACAAGAAAGACAATGGACTCACATTTATATGTAGGGAGTGGCTGGAATATATGAGAGGTTGGGAGAAGGACTGCCAAAATCTCTTGCAAAATATTAGCATGAATTACACTTTTTAGGCCACCAAGGGAGTCGGATGGGCATTCTTATCTGCTTTTGGATAGTGTGTATAACTACTACAGGAGTAGTGTTGAGTGGTTTTCATGGGTTCCTGGATGTACATGAGAAGATGCTGGGTAAATTAAAGTGATTTCTAATTTGAATGGTGTGGGGTTTATACTCTAGTGCCATTTAGGGTGTGACATCTGGTGCAGTTTTGAACTGTGCTTTTCAGAGTTTGCTGGTTTAGTATTCTGTATTCACTCTGTATTTGCTGATCATTCTATATTAAACCTTTTATAAAGCTTCAAAGGAAAAGAAAAAGACTGTTCCTGATAGGTTGAGTCCCTTGAACAGAGATTAGAAACACAGACGAAAATAACAGCATGGCAGATATTCACTAGTCCTACATGATCTACCTATTTCTTACCATAAAGAGAGAGGATTGTTAAACCAAAAAGCTGCAAGCAACTCAGCAAAACTCAAATTTTTTAGCTGTGCTTTTATTGATTGTGTAGCTAAAAAAAAAAATCATAATTATATTGATATGAGTGTCCGTGAATGTTCCCCCACATGGGTGTGTGTGTGTGTGTGTGTGTGTGTGTGTCTGTGAGTGACTAAAGCCCTAAGTTAAAAAAAAAAAAAAAAAAAAAAAAAATATATATATATATATATATATATATATATATATATATATATATATATATATATATATATATATATATATATATATATAGCTATATTGTTTCTTGCCCTTTTATAATTTGCATCTTAGCAGATCAGTAGCATGAGTGGCTACGTTGGTGCAGCAGTTAGCTGGGTTTCCTCCGGGTGCTCCGGTTTCCTCCCACATCTCAAAGACATGCTGTAGGTGGATTGAACACACTAAATTGGCCCTGGGTGTGAGTGTGTGCATGTGTGTGCCTTCTGTGGAAGGTAGGGCACTGGGCTGGCAACTCAACACCGTAAAACTCCACTGCCATTCATGAGCGGACAGGTGATCCGCTGTGGCGACCCCTAACCAGGAAAAGCCGAAAGAAGAAGAAGCAGCAGATCAGTAGCATCACGTAGAAAGTTTCCTACTTAATGGGCAGAAACATAGATTCCTGACAGCAAAGAGCAACATAATCCATTTTTCAACGAATGTGCTAAAGATTCCACTTATCTAGTTGCTTATCCTCCACCACCCTTCCCTGAGGCTTCAGAAGCACATCCTTTTGTCCATTCCATGCATTTCCAGTTTTGTTTTATGTTTTTCAGCCATCTGCATCTTCACAAGGGCGGTTTATTATCACCATCATCCTTTCTGAGAAACCATGCTTCATTGTATTTCCAGATCCACCCATACGTTATCCTCAGACTACCTTTTTGTTCTTGTACAGCTTTTTTTATGAGTGGGACTACCCATATAAACTACACAGGTTATTTCAACTAATTGCAAGTTTCTAACTTGCTCCTACTTCCTTCCTTAATAATCTGTCTTTATGTCGCCTCTGATTTGACTCTATATCATTTGTGTCGTCCTTCTCTGAGCTGCCTCAGTCACGGCTACATTACTATGTTGATGTTGTCTTCAGAACTCCACATGGTACCCCTGCTAGGGTCTTTCAAACTGTGTTTTTTTTTAATTCTGACATTTCTTCCTTTGTATTATTTTAATCCCGCAGACTGCCTTGTGATTACTTTCTTTCTCTGCTTCCTTACATTTATGTCATTTGGAATAGCTGCCAATTGTTACTTTCCCTTATCATTGTTCATGGGGTTTTAGCTGCTAAGGCGTATTATTTATTTATTTGCATTGAATCTGTAGTGTTTTGTTTTAGACCATCTCTAAAGTCTTGAAAAGTCTCTTATCTCCTTTTAGACTCACTTCTTAAACCATCTCTCCAGTCTTGAAAAGTCTCATCTCCGTTTAGACACACTTCTTATACCAATAATTTTGAAAACAATATGCATCATCAGCAAAAAGGAAAACGTTCTGTATTTTAAGCCTTTTGCAGTGTCAGCTCTAAAGATGTTAGGTCTTGCCATGCACTGACCCATGCCTCTGTTGTACCCCACTGCTTATTATCCTTTAATCTGAGTAAAAAACATTTACTGTACTTGCACGTTTCTTGGTCTTGACAGTGTTCTACTCATTCATGCTGTCACCTTAAGACCTGTCCACGTCTCTCTAAATACTAACCACTTCTATGGCACTGTCTCAGATTCCCAGCTAATAATTAAATAACCCACATCCACCACTTCTTGTGGATCCCTTGTGATGTTTACCTAGTTATTTTGACATAATTTTTGCTGTTTGAATCCATGCTGTATTACAGGTTGATATGTCTGTACTAAACTTAGGGCTGGTGAACCTAAGAAAAGCTTAACTGCATCATCTTTATAATGTATGAGCCCATTCCCCACAAAACTGAAGACATTCTAAAATGCCATCATTTAATAGTGATTCTATAATGGGCTTTACAGCTGAGGTCAGACTGTAGTTAGTTTCCATTGTCTATTTTGCCTTCACTCTTTTGAAAGTAAGTTAGGCCTGTCTGCTCTTTACGATTTCTCAGAAACCTTACCTACTCTGACAATCCCTGTAATGGGTCAGGCAGTAGTATTAATGGTGCTTTCAGCTCTTTAAACATTAGAAGCATGTGGTCCTTTAGTTTTTCATTTTTTTCCTGGACCTTTTCATCTATGAAAGGACAGTGAGCAACACCTATATCTAGTCACTGATTCAGTTTGGCAATTCTTTCCTCTCTTTCTGCAAAAATATTGCATAAAGGGGTTAATTTAACAGTCCCGCATGTACATCGTCACACATTTTATTTCACTTCACTATCCCTCCCACATAGGTTTATAGGTTCAGTTATACTAAGCGGTCGATCAGATAGATCATGTGTAGCCTAGCCTCGAGATCACATTTATTGGTAATCTACAGCACAAAATAACTACTGCCTAATGTCTTCCTCTTTTGTTGAGGGTTTTAGGGGCAAGACAAGGGGTAAATCCACAGTTTATCATCCATTCATTCAGGCTGTGTTTTATAAGAGGGTCAGGCAGCTACTTTATTTTAGGGAAGTTTATGTGTCCATGTAATTTCATTTCTCTCCTGGAGGGAATTGGTGTTTTCTTTTGTTGGGGCCTTTGCTTTCATGACTGCCCCCCCCCCCCCATCCTGCTGTTATGCCTCCTGTGGTGTCTATTCTTTCAGTTTCTGTGATGTTTTATGTTTCCCAACCACTCTATATTTTTCACCTTATGGGACCATACAGAGATTTTTCATATTAGTGTTAGGTAAAGTGTGGTTGCTTCACTGATGGCAGCCTCATTCTTCCCGGACACTACTTTCATCAACAATGTTAAATTATGCCCTCTCAATTAGGATATAAAACAATGGCATAATGGTGATTTGTCCTTGGCAAAGGAAGGCAGGAGATATTCATTTACTGTAAGGGAATAGTCCTGCAGGTATTCTCTTATGATAAGTACTTCACGTAGCTGCTAGGGTAGTCTTGAAGATGCATTCTTATGGTAAGTACCTCATGCAACTGCTGCACTCTTACTTCCAACATGTTCTTGCAGCAGAGTTTGACAGATATGGGACAGTAACAACTGCCAGAAAAAACATGCACAAGTCAGAGAGGGAGGTGAAATATGCTTTTGACCAATGAGTGCATGAAGCACACCTCAACCAAAAGATGGTGTTTGGAGGTGCGAACCAAATGTAGAGAACTAAAGCATTATGGAAGAAGGTGGAAAAGATATTATTCTACTGCATTGGCTTTGTGATTTATTGTACAAAGGTCATCCTCACTGGTTTCAGATGGTTAGCAATTTGCACAGTTATGGTTTAGTAAGCTTCTTGCAGTTTTGATTTAAAGAAAGTTACTGAGTTCTGATAGGATTTTTGCCAAACATTACTTAAAGTAGCTATTTTTCCTCCCTGCTGTGAATTAACTGCAGTCCTACATTTGGTCTGTTAGGAAAAAAGGGGAAGTGGATGAATATATTGGTTTCATTTTGCAACAGGCAAAACTTTGGAAATAAGCTTAATATTAACAAGTAAGGGGGCCTTGTCCTTGTGGAGTGCAAAGTAAAGTTCACATATCAAAATCATTAGAAACTCTTGAGATACAGCTGGAATTGACTGCAAATGGGTATACAGTCTTCCATTCCAAAAATTAAATCCACAGAAACAACAAGCTCAAAGGGGAGGATGGATTAGATATTTACCATAGATCACTGTTGCAGTAGCATATGGAATGTATATTTGGCCAGTTTATGAAACTTTCTGCTCATCTTTCATGTGCACCATGCATTTGAGGAAGCTCGAGGGAATGCTTGTTTAAAATCAGACATATGGGTGCCAAAATTTAGAACTTTCTTACCACTGAAGATTTCAGTCACTTGGTCTTCACTCCATCTTCAGTGGTTCATTGGTGGGTTGGTGGGATTGTTTCATTTTTTGAGCAGATATGTCCCCCCTCCCAGGGACTTTCCTTCCATTTTTCTGAGAAATTTGTTATTAACTGTTGCTTATCTCTAAAAGAAAAGGAAGGTGCCTGTGTAGAAGACAGATTCCTTACAAAGATTCCCATACAACTTGCTTAGGAAAGTCACATGAAATTTGTTTATTTCTGTAGTATTTGTTTATCTTTTATGCCAAACACTATTACAAAATGGCCTCAGCTCCTTAATATGTATCTTGAGAACCAGTGGCCCAAGGCCCTAGTGAAATCAATGATGGATTCTGGTGCTGCTACCTCAGATGTCCCCTGTGTGTGCTTAGGAAAAGGATGACAAGTGCCTGAAGTTGCTTTTTCATCCTTTATCCCTGGCCCATAACAGACAAATCTTCTGAGGCCCCTTCAGAGTCCTCGGACTATTTTCCTCTTTCTTCTGACCTTTCTGGTGTTGCTCCAAGGGAAGCTACTAAAGGTCAGGAGTCTGGCACATTCTCTAGGGTCAGACGTATGACTCACACTATGAAGAACCATACGGAGTGGTGTTTGAAGGGTCAGATGGCATACCTCAAGCGTTGGTGAGGGAAGATGCTCTGGACTCTTTTTTAAGCCCATATGCCCAATACAGTTCAAAGTCTGTCTTTCGATACCCCTCAAAAGAAAAGTAAAAAAAAATTAAGAGTGCTTCTTTTCCTTCAACTCTGCCTTTAAGAGAGTCTGAAGATGAATAGTATTCATTTGCTAAAGGTTTTTTTAAGACAGTTCAGTGTTTGCAGTCTGCCTCATCTGTTTTTTTCCATCTTAAAAAAAAAAAGGTCTCCATTTCCTTTTGATAGTGACTACCAGTCTGACATCGAAGAGAATGGTTTGAACTATACTTCTCAGTTGTCTACCCCTGCATACTTAGAGTCAGAGTTTGCAGAAAATATTGCCTCAAATTATTAGACAGTATGGACAGAATAATGGGCCTCTTTCAATTGGAAGAAAGAAGATATTGGGATCTGTTGTAGGTAGAGATCCAAAGCCTTTAACTTTCCATCTTGTAATATGTGTTTTTTCCATTGCCTGACAGTGCGTCTCCTGCACCCAAGAAACCTGACAGGGTTTAAAAAATGACACAGGCCTTTATTTATTTGTTTATTTTTTGTAACCCTGTGTCTGATCCATATATGATTTTCTTAGTCAAAAATGCTACTTCAAAACATCTTACTGCTAATAATCCTGTTAGTTCTGCTAAAAATGGAAGGACATTCAACAGGTTTGGGAAGACATTTTATACTTCCTCTACCTTTGCTTTTAGGACTGCAAACTATCAGATTGTTGGTTAAATATCTGCCAGCATCCTTTGCTAACATAATCAAAGTACTTTAAGATTTGCACTCATCAGACATTAAATCCTCTCTGTTCAGTATGAGCTCTTCTATAACTCTGGTCACTAAGCATTCTGTAAAATGTTCATATAATGCTTCTGATGCAGTTTCTCGAGCAGCTACAACTGTGTCAGTTATATGCAGATATGGATAGCTTAAATCTCAAAATATGTCTGAGATTGTCAAAGCACAAATTCTAAATACTCCATTGGACAAGGAGGCACTGTTTGAAGTCTTGAAAAGATCTGATGAGAGGGGCAAACTTATCCAAGGGGTTAAACATATTGCTTCAGTCTCCCATTCCTAAGTATAACAGGAATTACCCTTCCAGTCCTAGGTCTTTCTGCAGAAAACCTTTTAAACAATTCCAACAAAAATCAGTGAAACAGCAATACAAGAAACAATGGCAGGGCAGTTCAAAGAAAAAAGTGTTCTGCTCATGTTCAAGGGCAGTCTAAAAAAATGACTGTCTTCATCTTTCGGCCCCCTTCACTCCTCTTCCCTTCTTGGTCATCCTCTAAACCTTGCAGGCAGTCTTTCTCTCTGTTGCTGTTTCTAGAATCAGATCACAACAGACACATAGGTGCTGGAAATTGTCCAGACTGGATACAAGTGTCAGTGGGACTCTTCCTCCAAACCTAGTGATTCCTCCACAACCAGAAAATCAAACACAGGTCTTTCCTCCCATAATTTCATGGATATTATCTCAAGGAGTCATAGAACTTGTCCAAGATTTTTACATGGAAAATTTTTTTTTGAAGAATTCTTAGTGTCCATGAAGGAAAGAACTTGGAGACCTGTACCAGATTTGTGTTTTTCAAACCTCTACATAAAAGTTCCAAAATTCAAAATGCTCACCCTTCAGTCTCTGTTTCCCCTGAATCCTGTACTCTGCTTTTGGTTATTCTAGACTTAAAAGATATCTCTCATCATATATCCGTTCACTAAAACATCATATACTTTTTAAGATTTTCTCTTTCTGGTTCACATTTTCAATTCTCTTCCCTTTTGGTCTTTTCATGGCCCCAAAGGTGTTCCCAATATGTCTAGCACCAATTACTGCTTCTTGTGGACTGCTAGGCATTTCCATTTTTCCATACTTAGATGATTGCCATATTTTTGCAAGCTCTTTTCAAACCTGACAAGAATTGCTACTATTTGTAAGGATATCTGTTTCAAAACACAGTTTCACATCAGTCTGGAGAAGTCAGCTCTTATTCATTCTGACAGAACCACATTTATAGGTTGCCTTCTAGACTTATCTGTAATTATGGCTTAACTTCTATCAGGAAAACACAACTTTTTATCAAAACCAGTTTCTACAGCTTTACAGCAACGATTATCTCAGGATTTGGGATACATAGCTTCCACTGTCCTGAAGATTCTTCTAGCTAGATTGCACACTAGGAAATACAATGGTTTCTCAAATCAGTATGGATTCAGCACAAAAACCTTCTGTCTTTCCAAATCCTAGTGTTATAATTCATCTGAAAAGAACTAATTTGGTGGGCTCACCAAATCTTACTGAATCCAGATCTTCCAATTTTTCCTCCAACCCCCATACTAGTCTGTAACTATTGATGATTCAGATTTTGTCTGGAAGGGACAGGATTACTAGCAGTACGATGTTTAGAACTAGCATTTTTGACTAAGGGTATCCAAGGAGATCAAAGCAAAGGGACTTTTGGTCCATCATTTCAGGAAGAAAAAAAAGAAATATCAAAGAAATGATGGCCTAATAAATGCATTAAAGATCTTAAAACATTTGTGAACACCAGGAGCTTTTGGAGTAATCACAGATAGCACTGTTGTGATGTAGCATATATACAAACATGGATGACCAGGTCCTACCCCCTAAGAAGGTTAGCCATGATGAGCTGAGAACTTGAAACTTGGCACAGTTTATCCCTTGAGACTACTTATAATGTTTATCAGATTGATCATTACTGCAGTAGCCTAAGCTATAGGGGTAATATCCTACTAAGGATATGACAGCGGGCTAAATAGAAAATAGAACCCCATCCAGAACAAAGGATAGAGGATAGTCAAATAAGGCAGAATGACTTCATATGGGACCTTGTCTCCCCCCACCACCACAAACACACACACACTGTGGCAGTCCCATCTCTCTTCCAGAATTCAAAAAGTCTGAGTCTCCATTTCACTCTTTAGCAACAGTTTGTTTTAGACAAATGGATTGAGTCTGATTCAGCAAGGTTACAGATAGCAATGGAAAGAAATTCCACCTTTCTAAGGTGTTATTCCATGTCCACCAGAGCAACCCCCTCTGTTTCCTCCTCTCCTACAGCACATGCAGTCTCAAGGGGGTAATCTTTCCAGCTAAAAAAAGGCTTTTATTCAAGAATGTTTTTGGTGCTAAAGAAGGAACATTCCTGGAGACCATTTCTGGACATTTCTTTCCTAAATTAGTATGTGATAGTGCCCAAGTTCAAAATGCTTTCACTTCACAACCCTTCCTCATTTCAGTTTTTTGGTAAACTTAATTTTAAAAGATTCCTATTCACCCAGATTTCAAGGTGTTTCTTAAGGTTTTGTGCATCTAGATCACATTATCAGTTCTCTCTGCTGGTAGTGTAGCTAGGGTGGGGTGAGAGGAGCAACTGCCCTGGTGCAAAGCATTGCGGGGGTGCGATCAGCCAGTATTTCTTTAATACATTGCTGGCTTTAAAAAGTTTTAAAATTGCAGTCAAACCTGAGTGCTGTAGTACTCCAAGTTGTGGTGCCTGTGCAGTTTGCTACAGTTTAAAATTATTTTTTTAACTAAAGCTTGAGTGCTGTAGCACTCCATGCAGGCAGGGTATAAACTGTAGCAACTATTTGCTACATTTGTAGCAAGCAGTTTGCTACAGCTGAAAAATATAGCCGCGGTGGTGCAGTGGTTATCATTGTTACCTCACAGCAAGAGGTTCTCCCATTCGATTCTCGGCTGGAGCACCTTCTCTGTGGAGTCTGCATGTCCTCCCCGCAGTCGAGTGACATTAAAGACATGCAGGTAGGTGCGAGCGTGAATGGGCATGCCTTCATTGAAGATTGGGCGTTGGGCTGGCAACTCGGCACAGTAAAAATCCACTGCCAATCATGAGCAGACCAGGTCATACCCCCTTTTCAGACCAGCTACTTTAGCATGGGGATATAGCTTTACAAAATGATCTCATTCTACAGGCATCCTACAGTCCATCAAAGCAAAACTGTGCAGCAGACAATCTGAGCAGGACAAAGGCAGACCATCATGAATGGAAACTAGAACGGGGGGTATTCCAAGATTTGATACATCTGTATGGAGACCTTTTTGCCTCCTCTTTAAACAATCACCTGGCAAAATTCTGCTCCAGGATTTCATGCAAGAAGGCCTGAAAGACAGATGCTTTTTTCCCCCTTGTACTGTAATGCTGCTGTATGACTTTTCACCCTTTCCACTGATACCCGGGGTACTTCTGAAGATTCAGAAGGAATCCACCAAGATCATTGTTGCGATTTCCTTCTGGCCAAGGGAACAGTGGTCCTCCCTTCTTTTGTAACTGGCCAAGAACAATTACCACATGTCTCCTCACAGACTGGATCTACTCACACAAGAATAGGGTGTGTTTGATACATCCTGACCCCAAACAACTTCAGCTGATTGCCTGGATGATAGGGACTTGATACCTTTTTTGACACCTGTTTACTGAAGACGTGCAGCAGGTACTAATGGACACAAGAAAGCTTGTTACTAGAAAATCATATATTAGCAAATGGAAAGGGTTTTCTAGCTGGTGCCAATAACATAACCAGCACCTAATACCAAAAAGAATAAAGAAATCCAGGCCACTAATTTGAAGTAGAAAAACAGTCTTTATAGAAAGTCCACAATAAATGCAAACTAGACTTCTTCAGATAAGAAACATATTACATCTGCTACCCTTCCCTTTTATAATACTGCCCCCAAATTAATCAATTAACATATTAAAAAAATTAATTAACATTTAAAAGGGGCTCTTTTTTGAAAATTCCACTTTCCATGTATTTAATACATTTCCATGTGTTTAAAAGTATTTTAAAAAAATATATATATATATATATATATTTTGAAAAAATATATACAAACCATATAAACACTTTAAGCTAAAAAAATATACTGTACATGGTATAAGGTGAAACATACCTCATATTATTGCAACAAAAAATAGGCATGTGAAGAAAACCATTTAACTTCAATCCATAAATTTCTATATTAAAAAACACAATATTAATCCTGTCAAGGATAATATGCAAAGGTTCATAACCACGTACCTATCATCCTATTGCGAAGGGAAAATTATACCATGTGTAATACTCAATATACACTAGGGGTATATACCTGTTAAATGTAATGTAAAATATGTTAAAAAATGGGGATCTGAGGCCAAATATACTAGATGGTTTCTGCTTTAGATACTAAAACTGGTTTGATGGTCACATACTCATTAAGTCCTGGTGAAATAAATGACCAGCACCTATTCAGGGTTAGTGTTATCTGGTTTTGAAATATTTATGTGAGTTACTGTCCTATGGCCTGGCTTACTTCTCCATCAAGGTTTATTTGTCACCATTTCAGCATGTCTTCCCATGGATCCCCAATTTTTAATGCATTCTGATGTCAAAATGTTTTGAAAGGGTTATTACATAAGGGACCTACAGAAGCTAACACTTGCTCCATTAGGACCGACTCATCTGACTGACTTGAGGTTCTTAACATGGAAAACAGCTTTACTGATTGCTCTTCCCTCTGCCAGAAGGGTATCTGAGCTGTAACCTCATATGGTGTGCCAACCTTATCTCATTTTCCTTAGGGACAGGGTTTCTTTGAGAACTAATCCTTCTTTTATGCCTAAAGTGGTATCCAGGTTTACTTTAATCCAAACAATCCATCTTCCTGTGTTTTCCCTGAACTCAAAACTGAGGGAAAAGGATACTTCATAACTTGGATGTCCACAGACAACTCAGGCACTGTTTTGACACAACAAAATCTTTTAGAATTTCTGCTCAGTTGTTCATTTCTTATGAAGGTAGGAAGAAGAGACAACCTATGTCAAAGCAGACTATTTCTAAATGGTTTTCTAAGGCTATTACCTTTTGTTACTCTCACCACCATAAAACTATTCCAGGTAAGGTTAAAGCTCACTCTAACAGGGCTTTGGCTTCATTTATGGCTTTTTGGAAAAAGTATTCTTGAAGCAGCAATGTGGTCCTGTGTATATACTTTTACAAAATACAACAAACTAGATTCCTTCTCCAAGTCTAATACTCCAGGAACTCCTGGACCCTTCCTCTTCCACCTTCCACCTCCCAGTTGCTGTAACCTATGGTAATCTAGCCATACAGCTTAGGCTACTGTAGCTGTCATCAATATGACAAGCATAGTACAGATGTGTCAGTAAATTTAGCATAGCAGTATTTGTTCGAATGATCACTGCTGCGGTAGCTGCTCTCTCCATCCCCTTTGTTTTTTGTTTTGTTTTTTATGTCAGGATGTGGGCTTTTTTATTGTTCCTAGCAATGATCTCTCAGGGCTTAACCTCCATCTCTTAGTTGACATGAAAGCTCTGAAGGGCTTGGTGCCCAAACCTGTCTTTTATTCAGCTCAGTTTGAGCTGTCTAATGGTTTGGGTGCATGGAAGGTGCTGTGAGCTTTGGAACTTTGGAAGCTGGCTGGCTGCTATATCCTTAGTTGAATATAACCCATATAGCTTAGGTTACTACAGCAGTGATCATATGAGCATATATGGTAATGGAAAATTTGCTTATACAACTGTACTTCCTGTCAGAGTAAAATACTGTGGCACAGAACCTGAGCAGGTCCAGAACAAATCCGCATGAATGGACGTTACACCCTGGGGTCTTCTAGGAGATTATACACCTTGGGAAATTCCCCAAAAAGATTTGTTTGCATCCATTCACAACAGATGACTGAAGAAACTCTGCACCAAGACACCTTGCAGAAAAGCCTGGAAGACAGATGTCTCTTCCTTCCTATGGGTAGGAATGTTCCTATGCACCTTCCCTCCTTTCCTGTGATAACCAGAGTTCTTTTAAAGATACAAAAATACTGTCCAAAAATAATCTTGGTAACTCCATTTTGGCCCAGACAGCATTGATTTTCCCTTTTCATGAAAATGGCCAGTGGCAGTTATCACAATCTTCCTCATGGGATGGATCTACCAGTCATGACAACAGATCACTGGCCCACCTCAACCTGCAGAATCTTCATTTGCATACTTGGATGATATAATTTTAATCACTCTTGGGCACCATTTTTCTGAGGATTAGTCGAGGCTAGAAAACTGCTACTAGAAAATCTTATTTTGCCAAATGGAAGACATTTTCTTGTTGGTTCAACAAGAAGAAACCAGGATCCAAACAAGGCAGAAGCCCCTCCGGTTCTCTACTATATTTGTGAATGCTCAATTTAGGCCTTACTTACTCTTCTGAAAAAAATTCACCTTTTACCTATTTCTGCATGTCTGCATTTAGATCTTCCTATCTTCCTTATTCCAAGTTAAACAATTTTTGAAAGGGGTTTTGCATATTTCCTCCACCAAGAAAACATGTAGCACCTCCCTGGGATCTCAACTATACTTTGAAAAACTCACTTTCCCACCCTTTGAGCTTGCTGATCAGGTTGATGTCTTGGAAAACTGTTTCACTTGCTGCTCTGACATTGGCTTTGTGAGTAGCCAAATTACAGGCATTGATGGTACCTTTCCTCATACTCCATAGACTTAGGATAACTTTAGGAGCTATACTTCATCCTTTGTGCCAAAAGTCATCTCAGAATTTACTTTGAACCAATGCATTAAGTTCACTGTATTCTTTCTTGAACCTAAACCAGGGATGAGAAAACCCTACTTATTCTGGATGTCCCCTGACAATTCAGATAGTATTCTGACAGAGCAAAAGACTTTGTTTTGATGGAAACATTAAAGGACAATCAGTGTAAAAACAGGAAATTTCCAAATGGTTATCCAGGTCCATTTATTTTTATTACTCTAACCATGGGAAGTCTCTACTTCAGAGGGCTAAAGATCACTCTTTAAAAGCTATGGCTACCTTTAAGGCATTTTGGAAAGGGGTAGACTGTAGATCTATTCTAGAAACAGATACTTGATCATCTGTATGTACCTTCACCAAACATTTCAAAGTTGACTCTTTTTCCAGGGCCAAAGCAGGATTTTCTAGACAATTCCTTAGAGTGTCCTAGACTTTGACTCTCAATCTTCCTTCCTGGCTATCTGGGCTTTGGCAAGTAATTCATTTAGTTAAGGCTAGTGCAACAGTGATCTAATGATGGACATAGTATAGTTGTGCAAGTACACTTACCAATAACAGATGTTTCAATACATTACTGTTGCAGTACTGCAACCTTCCCTCCATCCCTCTTATGTTGTTTCTGTTTTTGTATTTCCTTCTGGATATAAATTTTGGCCAAACTGGAGGTCCCTTCCCCCATCCCACTTATCTCATAGGATATAAATATTCAAATTAACAACCTGATCATATTGCTTATATATCTCAGCCTCCCTTGACTAGACAGGCAAGAAAGCTCTGAATTTTGGTATCTGCTTATCTGATTTTATGCTAGCACACTCACAAACTTCCTTGGATGTACAGTGTATACAGAAGGCACTCAAAAGTGTAGTTCAATGTATGTGTGTATGTACCTTTAAGAAGCTATCCAAGGGCTTGCTCAAGCATATAAATACTGAGCATGTGCAAGTCTGACTGCCATTTTGTAGCTAGCTGTTGAGATGTAAGCATGTATGCATGCAAGGTCTGTCTTTTAACTAGTTTGTTTATATTTCATGATGCTGCTATCAATCCTGATGTGTTTCTATGTATTAAAGCATCTAAATGAAATACCCTGCCTGCTTGTCATCAATGTTAGAGAAGGACAAGAGACAAGGTGTCAGACGTGGGATCCAGAGTTACAACCATGATGCAAAGGATTAGAAATGGAGGAATATTCAGCAGTGAATCATCTCTATAATGTGCACACTTCACAAAACAGGTGAGAAAGAAATTTCAGATATTAAAACTTGCTCAGCACTATTTCTTATTCGCAAAATATGAAACAAGGCATACAGAACGTTCTAAATGATATTCGCATAAACTATGTACGATATTGATAAAAAATATTCAAATTACTACAGAAAATGTTTGAAATAAAGTCTGAATTGCATAAAGCAAATAAAATAATGGGAAACAACTGCATTTTCGCAAAGCATGAATTTTTCATATTAAGCAAAGATGTCCGAGTTATCAGAAGTGTATAAAGTGTTCGCATGTTTGTGCAGTACTACAGTAAAGTTATTTCACAAGGTACAGCCATTACAGGGCATATTTCACAGAATACAGCCATTGCAGAGCATATTTCATAAAATACAGACTTTCAGAGTTTATTGTGTATTTGAATGTTATTACAGGCTTACAGAACTGTTTGTTCATACATAATTACAAGGGCCATATTTTCAGTGTGTTTATACATACTTTGTCGGCATGGCAGATGGATTTTGAAAACCTAGTCTGCTTGTGTTTGACGGTAATATTTTATTATTTATTTATTTTATTTTACATTTGTTGACCGGGCTAGTCTAACTGGATATATGTCCATTTTCAGTAGAGGCCCGGGGAGAAAAGCTCTACATAAAATATACAGCACATTAATAATTCAGTTTCAAGACATTAAAGTTCAATTAAAGATACTAGTCATACAAAACATGTGGTACAAAGTAAATAAGTATATGTGATATAAGATAGTAGAAAAAAAAAAAAGATATCCCATACATTTTTTTTTTTTTTTGAAACTAGAGAGTGTTTGAGCAAGAGAAAGACATTTTCCTACAGGCTGTATTTTCTGATAAAGATGACTGTACAAAGGCATTTATTCAACTTAATTTAGCTGGGTCAGAAGCCATTGAGAGGGAACGTTCATTTGTGTATGCACCTGCTGTCTATACAGGAGAGGTGGAAAACCATCATATTGTTGTACTGGCTGAGTCAAGGGAATACCCAGAGTGCTTAAAACGTAAATTTAGAGAAATGTATAACCCCAAACAAATATTATTATGGAAAGGCACTTATTTTACACAAGGGATCAAAAGCCTGGTGAAACTTTTGAAGCATATATAACTGACCTGAGAAACAAGGATCAAAGGTACAGGTTTTTTTTTTTTCATTTTTTTTCAATAATCCTTTTTTATTATTTTTCAAACCAATATTACAAATCCACTCTATATATACAGTATGTACATGATTACTTCCAACGGTTACATCCACATTGTATGTCAACATCAAATATTAACAGTAAATACAGCACTAACAAAGAAAAAAACAACAAAAAACCAAAGCCAACAATCTGTATTATCCTTACAACCTATAACTAATCTAAGATTGATTCTGTACTATTACTATGTGTCCTGAGAGAAAGTGGGTAGGAACCTCTTAGGCCAACACAATGTTGAAAATTTGCTCCCATATTTTTATACTGTTTATGTTTTTCTTGTGGTCACTAATTAACAATTTGTGTGCTAAAATATGTCTTATTGCTAGCAATCTAAAATTTTCCCACGATGTCTGGGCCGGATTTAGCCAATTTGAGGCTATGTACAATTTCATTAATAAAAAGGTACAGGTTTGGTGATTAAGGGATGAGTTGATAAAGGAGAGACTTGTGTCTGGTACTAAAGGTGATGCTGTGAGAAAGAGTTTGCTTCATGACAGTGATTTATCTTTGAATAAGGCCATTGAGATTTGTCAGATATATGAGCAGACAGAAAAGCACACAAAAATGCTTACAAATGAGAACAGCTCTAGAACAGAGTGATAAAGGTCATGTTGATAGTATGCAGCATGCAGTTAAAAGAAACAGGCCCAAGCACATAGCAGCAACTGTAGCTCCTGCAGTACTTACTGGTAAACCCCAGAACTTTCTAGCAAATTCCAGAGTTTGCACAGTCTTAGTGAAGCATAAGAGTGAGTCAGCAAACTCAAAGCATGGGCCCCAACCTAGTTTCATTGCCAGCTACCGTAATAGTGATGGAGGTCATGAATGAATCTAAAAGGGAAAAATGTTTAGCTTTTGTTCAGGAATGCCGCAAATGCAGTAAAAGGAATCACTTCAACAGATTTTGTAAATCAAAAGGCCCATATTCTTTTATTAAGAGGGAACATTTTAAGATGCTATTATATCAATTAGAAAGCTGCACCCCTACTCTTTATGTTGATCGTGTATCAATGCTTCATGAAACAGTTAATGCAGTAGATTTAAGGGCAAAGAGTGAAGTATTTTGTACTGTTTGGATAAATGGCAAACCCACAGAGCTCAAAGTTGACACAGGTTCCAAGTACAATATTATGTCAACAGAAACATTTGCTAGAGTGTGTAACGGTGAAAGGGCTTGATTTGGCAAGGTGTGCAAAGCCTGTTGCTTATGGAGGTGAAGAAATTCAAACAGAAGGCTCAGTAGTGTTTTCATGTTACTCTGCTGGAAGAAGCTGCAACTTATTATTTTATTTGGTCAAGAGGCATGCCCAGTCATTATTAGGGCTCAGAGACAGTTTGAAAATGGGACTGCTTTCATTTAAGGAAGTCCACCAAGTTGGCTTAATAGACCACTACTCTAATTTTGCCCAGTACATTTTTTCTATCTATGCTGATGTTTTCGAAGGCAAACTAGGCAGACTTCCAGTTTTGTACTCCATGAAGTTAGACCCAGAGGTGAGTCCAGTTATCAGGCCAGCTTGTAAAGTTCCAATAGCCATGCACCGTGGACTCAAAGCTGAGCTACATAAAATGGTGCGATCAGGTGTGATTTGTCTACTTGCAGCTTCAACTGAATGAGTATCTTCCATGGTGCTAGCTCATAAGAAAAGCTCAGATGACACCAGAATATGTACTGATCCACAAGATTTGAACAAAGCACTAAAAGGACCTCATCATCCAATGTGCACAGTTGAAGAAGTTGCAGCCTTGATGTCAAATGCCACAGTTTTTTCTGTCTTAGATGGAAAGAGTTCATTTTGGCAAATTCAGCTTGACAAAAAATCCTCACTGCTCACTACTTTCAGTACTCTGGCAGGTACAGATTTTTTAGGATGCCATTTGGGATAAATTCTGCAAGTGAAGTCTTTCAACATGCAATGGAGCAACTTTTTTCTGGGTATCCTTGTGCTATTATAGTAGACAACATGCTAGTAGGAGATCATGGTGAAGTGGAGCATGACAGAAACCTCAGAAAAGTTCTAGAAAGGGTACGTCAAGTAAATCTTAAACTCAATCCATAGAAATGCAAATTCAGGTTACAAGAAGTTACTTATGTTGGTCATTTATTTACCAGTTCAGGCCTATGACAAGACCCTTCCAAGCAAACAGCCATTCTCAAGATGCTAGCACCAGACAATGTTCAAGCTCTGCAATGTTTTCTTGGTACGGTCAACTACCTAGGCAAGTTCATTCCAGATTTGAGCCAACTTTCAGCACTACTTAAAGAGCTGACAAGTAAAGATGTATCCTGGTCTTGGTTAGAGCAACATCAAAGAGCATTTGAAGTCCTGAAACAGAGAATTGCTATCCAGATCATAGCAGACCACCACCCTCTAGTTACTATCTTGAGAAAACCTATGCATTCTCCTCCAGCCTGACTGCAATGTATGATACTGAGATTGCAAAAGTATAATTTCAATCTTGTCTACAAGAAAGGCAAACTTCTTTATCTTACTGATACATTATCCTGATCCCCCTGAAACACCACAGAACAGCATGAGAATGAGAACCTTGATTATGAAGTCATGGAAGTGAAACATTTTTCTTCCACACATCTTGATGAGCTGAGCGATCACACAACCACAGATCCAGTTTTACAAAGGCTCAACCACTTTATCATTCAAGGATGGCTGTCCAAGCAATCTAGTTTACCTCAAGAAGTACAACCATATTTTCCATACAGAGATGAGATTTTGTCTGACAAAGTTATCATTATAAAAGGTCCGAAAGTAATTGTTCCAAAGTCCTTACAACAAGAGTACATTACTATCTTGAGTCGTGGTCAGCCAGGAATCGACTCTACCAAAAGAGGGGCGAGAAAACTAGTATTTTGACCTTCTATATCACTAGACATTGAGAGAGCACATATATCTTGTTCTGTGTGTAATAGTACTAAGTCATATCAACAGATGAAACCACTTCAGCTAAATCAAATTCCGGAACTACCTTGGTCGACAGTAGCCACCGACATCTTTGAGTGGAATGGTCAACATTATTTGGTGTTAGTAGACTGTTACTCCAATTGGTTCGAGATTGACTTACTTCCTAACCTAGCATCCAATACTGTTATTACTAAGATGAAGTGTCATTTTGCAGTACATGGGCATCCATACAAATTATTTCTGACAATGGCACACAGTTTACAAGCCAGTGATGTTTTCCTCAATCTCTTGAATCTCAGAAATGTTCCTCATGATAAATATCTTGGTTCACCTGCTCAGAGTCTTCTGTTGAGACAAATCAGAACCACATTAATAATCAGTAGTCAGTTTTTGGTTCCATGTGTCAAGAACAACATGTCAGTGAAAGACAATCTGTTGAAGAATTGTTTAACCCAGAAGTCCTGCTACAATAAAACCAGAAAACCGCTCAATCCATTACGAGAAGGAGAAGTGGTAAGGATGCAAACATTCAAAGGTTATGATCGGATTGGTGACATGAAGAATATTTGCGCAGAGCTGAGATCATACATTTTGGAATCTCAAGGAGCAGACTTTAGGTGGAATCAGAAACATTTGAGACTGGTGTCCGAACCTATACCACAACATATAGCATGTGAGAAAAACTCTACCTCAGCATGAGTTGTCTGGTGTTCCAATTCCAGAGGAAGTTCCAGAGGACATTCCTGTTCTTGTGATGAATCCAGAATTTTCTGATATGAGTTGTTCACTGAAGACTGTCCCTGTTGTTAAGTTTGGTCCAGATTGTTATGTTACAAAATATGGTTGCATCTCTAAACCCTGTAAAAGGTACAAAGGAACTTGGACACAAACATTGTGTTTTGTTTCTAATGTATATAATAATGCATGTCTATCTCTGATATAACTGATATTGTTTTGACAAAGGACAATCTTTTTAAGAGAGAGGGTATAGATCAATGTGTGTGTATGCACCTTTAAGAAGCTATCCAGTATAAATATAAATGAGCATGTGCAAGTCTGAATGCCATTTTGTAGTTAGCTGTTGAGATGAATTTGCGGAGGCTCTCAATAAAAATCTGCCCAAGCAACAGGAACCTCCAAAGCAGAAACGCAAGCAACCTCCACCCCCCAACACAACCCAAATGACACATAGCCCACAAACTCACTGTGCCACTCAACCACAGCCCATAAGGCATAACAACGTACCCAACACTCTAGTCATAGGTGACTCTATAGTCAGGCACACTAATGCTCCACTCACCAGGCTAAACAAGGAGAAAGTTTCTGTCAGCTGGCTGTCGGGTGTCAGGATCTGCCACATAACGCACGCACTCCACAACAAGTACAAATATGACTCTGTCATTGTCCGTGTTGATGTGAATGACCTGAGATGTACCTCCCTGGACTACATGAAAAGAGACATGAAGGAGCTGTTCGATCTTGTAGCCCAGTCAAGTATGACCCTAGCCCTGAGTAGCATCCTGCCATCACCCAGAATGATACCACAGTACAAGGACAAAATGATTGACTTCAACAATTGGCTAAGCTACTGGTGTCATTCTAAGGGGATCCAGTATCTGTCTGCCTGGGATGACATAATCAACAGACCATGATGCTTTGGCAGAAATGGCCTGCACCTGTCACCCTTGGGATTCTGGATACTGGCTAAGGGTCTTGCCACCCCTATAGTGCCTTTTTTAGGCAAGATTCAAATGACAAACTCACCAGCATAAAAGGTACAAGCAAGCAAAACCTGAGGGTAATGCTACTCAATGCTCGAAGTCTAAACCTCAAAATGCACTCACTCAAAGCACTCCATAAAATGGAGAACATTGACATCTGTGCAGTGACAGACCTGGTTCAAGGCTTCAGAGAGCACCCCTGCATTACCAGGCTATAATTCATACCACACCTTTTGGCCATCTAACCTGGACCGAAACACTAAAGGCGGAGGCATGTCCATATTCATTAAGGATATCCATGCCTCCAGGCTAGTTGCTCAGCATAATGCATCCGAGATTATCCAATTGTGACTAACTCTGGGTAAGACCACAATCCAAATTGTAGCTTGCTACAGATCACCCACCATGCCCCAGGATTCCCACTCCTCATATCTTGATACACTGGAAATATTATGGTACAACCTAACACCCTAATAATGAGCAATTTCAACTACCCCACCATTAACTGGGAAAACTACTCATGTACCAACTCTTCTGCTCAACGTTTTCTGGAATTTATAAATTCCAGTGCCTTGGATCAACTTATCTACACCCCCACCAGGGGCAGCAATATCCCAGACCTGCTCATTACCAACATGAGCACACCAGAGGTCAATTCCTCATTAGTCAGAGCCGACCACAAGCTAATCACCCTAGACATCCACATCCTGTCCCCACCCCCCCCATTAGGGAAACCACCGTAAAATATTTCTCCAAAGCCAACTTCATGCTTCTTAAGACAAAAGTGCAAACTTCACAACACCCATGCAGACGGACAATAGAGGTACAATTGCTGAATCCTACACAAATGCACTTTATAAGCACTTACACGAGTGCATGGATCGTGCAATCCCTAACAGAACCAAGATGCTATCATCCAAAAAAAGGAAGCCAATCTGGTGGTCCCCTGCCATAAACAAACTAAGTAAAATCCCATGATAGGAGGAACAACCTGGTCAGCCTCAGTAAAAAGCTGAGATCCCTCATAAAATCATCCAAAGCTAGTTACAAAAACAAAATCAACACTGATTCTAAAGACAACCACAAAGCATTCTATAGCTTTGTCAAGAATCTCAATGGCAATACTCAGATCTGCTCTGAGTTACAGCACAATGGCACTAAATATACTGAACCAACTGATATTGCCATCATCCTGGCAGACAGGTTCAGTGGTAACTTTAGCCCCCTCTCACCCCGTAAAGGGCTTATCTCTATGCCAGAAAAATGCAAAGTTCCTGTAATCATGGCTGCACAGGTAAAAAACACACTTTCCAAAGCCAAGAGCACAGCATCCATGGGACCTGACAACATCCCAGGCTGCATTCTACATGACCTACAGAATGAACTGGCAACCCACCTAAGTATCATGTTCAATCATAGCCTCACCTCAGACTTTGTGCCCACTGAATGGCGCAGAACGATGGTTATCCCACTCCACAAAGGGCGAGCCACCATGGACCCCGGGAACTACTGCCCCATTAGCCTGACAAGCCTGGTCTGCAAGGCTATGGAACGTATCATCATGGAACTTATAAACAATGACATTGGTAATCTCCGTACTCTGGACCCCACCCAGTTCAGGTTTGTAAAAGGCAGATCATGTCTCCTAAACCCGACAGACTTCTTTGAAGCGGTCACCAAAGCCGTAGATGAGGGTAAGGTGGTTCACACAGCCTATCTAGATCTTGCCAAGGCTTTTGACACCATCCTCCACTCTGGAATTATAGATAAACTCACTAAGCTAGGTATAAATCCCTATGTCACAAGAGGGGTTGCCAACTGTCTCACTGACAGAACCCACACTGTGAAAGTAGCAGTCTCCAAATCTGACTTCAGGCCAGTGACAAGTGGACTACCACGGGGTTGAGTCCTGGGTTTTCTCTCCTGTTTGGTATCTACTTCTCAGAAGTACAGGCTAACACAGAAGGTCATTGGCTAATGAAGTTTGCAGATGACTGCAAACTAGGAGCCATAATCAAAACTCCTAATGATTTGGACATCCTACAGAAGAGCCTCACTGAGACAGATCCCTGGTTTCAAAGCCATGGCCTCAAGCTCAATGCCAAAAAGTGCATTGTCATCCCTTTTGGTAAAAACTCTGTACCCATGAACTACCACATAGGGGGTAGTCCACTTAACACTGAAAGTGTGATAAGAGACCTTGGGATACAGGTGGACAGTAGTCTCTCCTTTGATAATCACATTGCCACAGTAGTCAGGAAATTCTTCTACGTGGCACACCTCATCACAAAAGGTTTCTCATCCAGGAAAAAAGAGGTCATTGTTCCCCTCTACTCGTCACTCATTAGACCCATTATAGAGTACAACGACCCTTTTGGCATGCACCTACAACAACTAGAAAGGCCGCAGAAATACCTCACAAAAAGGATTACTGGCCTCAAACAGATATCCTACGCAGACCGTTTCAAAAAACTCCAGCTTTATTCTTTCGCATATCGCCTACTCAGAGGCGATCTCTGCCTAACATACAAAGCTATGTCAAACCCAGAGCTGTTGGACATGCTCCACTTAAAGAAATCCCAATCCCTCAGAGCTACACACTGTAGGGACCTAAACCTTGTCACCACAATAAACAGAACATGCTGGAGGGATTGATTCCTGTCCCAGAGACTTCCCATACTCTGGAGCAAACTACCTATCTATATCAAACAAAGCTCCTCATTAGCATTCTTCAAGAAAAATCTTGATGCTTGGATGGGAGACAGGAAATTCACCCCAGGGATCACTTCTGTGGCTCTGCTTGACAGGGGCACAGGAAAATAATTTTCTTGGGTGGCGAAAGCCAGGGTACCTTTTTGGCTAGGCTTATATAGGTCCTAGGGCCAATATCCTAGTACCGACCTTTGAACCTATGTAAGCATGTATGTATGTAAGGTCTGTCTATTAACTAGTTTGTTTATATTTTATAATGCTGCTATCCATCCTGATGTGTTTATATGTATTAAAGCATCTAAATGAAATACCCCATCTGCTTGTCATCTATGTTAGATAAGGACGAGTGACAAAAGGTTTTGTATACTGGCCAGACATCCATTGCTTGTCAGGATATGTCCTATTTTGTATATGTTACTGCTATTCAAACATGTACTGTTATGGTGAGTTCATGTATATAATTGTACTTTTTTCTGACAGAATAAGGTCCTTATTATCCTTAAGTGGTGATCATAGCAAAAATCTGTTAGAAAAATATCTTAAAGATATTTAATGTGGGCAGAGACTGACCATCTTATCAGTCACCAATATTAGCGATACCAGCTATGTGGGCATTAATAGGATAACTTAATCTTTAATTGAAAATGGACCTCATATAATAAAGGAAAAGATGAAAGGGAACATGATTCGTAGAAAGAGACTTGAAATGTAGACAAATAGCAAACTACTACTTCTTTTTGCAGTAGATCTTTTGAGAGATTCCCATATCTTCCTTGAGAATCTGGAGCACTAGGGCAGAAAAAGTTGGTACCCCAGCCTCTAATGGAGTCATGCAAACTATAGATATAGGCAACTGAAGGACAGGCTGGGGTGGTTCACTCATGAAGGATAATTCAGAAAGCTGTTTACCTTAACAAGTTCCCGAACAGAAACATGGAATCTAGCCACTATTTGTTATGTCATTTTCATATTTTTAATAATGACTTTTATTCTGTGTTTAGTATGTATACCTCTCAACCTGTTAGAGCAAGAAATCTGGACAAACCACAAAAACTGGGGACAAAGGTCCTAAAATAGGGACACTTTTAAAATATTGCTCTTACAAACCTAGAAAATTTATAGAATAACATGTTTTGCATTAGCATGAATTTTCTAAAGGATATGAAGTCTGAAAATCAAATGCCTGTCATTATTTTCTGACTTCAGTCCTCAATGATTCATCAGTGATTTGCCAGAAAACCACAATTTTATGAGAAACAGACCAAAAATATGAGTCAAAAATCTGGACATTCTGCAAAAATCTGGACAGTTGAGAGCTATGCGTTGTATTCAGGATATTTTGTTTTACTTACTGGTAGTACCCACTAACCACCTGAACTTTCCACAAACAGTTTCCTCCATGTGATTGTTTATCTAGATTTTATACTGGTACTGAACACTTTATTTGCTAAAGTGTTCACATTTTAAATTTCCAGACTAGCAATACTCATAATAATTGTATAATTGTATTAATTGTATAATTCTTTACTAGTCTGCATGTGCCTGATCTGTAAACATTTCTTCCTGCTAGGTATCTTCTCTATTTTGCATTTTCTTGTAAATAGAAGGTGGCTGTGAAGGTACTCTCATGGCCCAATACACTTGCATGCTCAGAACAAACAAACAAGCAAACAAATAATCATGGTTCATTTTTGATAGTTGTACATCCTATTTTAATGGTTGCCACTTACATATGTTACTCTGAGTATGTGAATAACAGAGTCAGTCTTCCTAGGTTGCTTTTAAAATGGATCTCTGGACTTTGATAATCTTACATGGTTATGAGAAAACAGTAAATAAATAACCCAAATCTTTTAAAATTCCAGTAAAAAATAACTAAGTAGGTGAGTGCTATTGAATCTGTTCTGATTAAGTATCTCTCAGACACAAAAACACTTAGTTATGTACTTTATATATATTTTAATAAAGAGGTGTTGGCAAATTTGTTGTTCTATTTATTTAGTATTTTACACAGTTTACTTTAAAAGGAGAGATATGCTTGCATTAAAGGTCATAAAAATGAACCTGCAGCAAAAATAATAACTGGCCAGTCACACAGAAAATGGTTATTCTGTTTTAACGAGGGCTAGGCTGTTTTCAGCTTTTCTGTTAATTTGTTAATACCTTCTTTTGTTGACAGAATGTATGTATAATTGTTAATAAAAGACACTGTCAGTTGTTTTCATTTAATTTTGATGTGAAGTTTTGCTTTGTTCTTTTGGACAGCAGATGACTCTGTAAAAAATAAGATTCTCATTGGCTTATCTTCAATCTTTTCCAGTCAGTTAATTTCCTGCAAATTCCATTTTCCTAGAAAGCAATTACAGCATGTCTCAAAGCTGAAAGAGTAGAAAGGCCACTGCAGAAAAGCATGGCAATGGTCGATGTAAAATATGTTGTTTTAACAAATTATGATGACTCCAAAATGTTAATTAAATGCAACAACATTAATGTTAATTAAGTGCCACAACATTCACACTGCAGCTGCACTCTGTGACCCAAATGATGAATACTGCCATGTAATATTAGTATACATTCGGACTTAATTTTTTATCTTGTTCTGTTATCTGAACTGATGACCCACATATACATACTAAGAATGAAAGCATCTGTGAGCAGCTTATTGTAGGGAGGTGGTTTACAAATCCCTCACTCCAAAGGAAGGCAAGCAGGGCTTTCTAAGAGCTCACAATTCATTCATGTTTAATGTCTGCACTGCTGGGCTTACACTTTGCTTCCCCTGACTAATGAATCATTTATTGAAGTGAGTCTAAATTTTTTACATAACATTCCAGAGAGGCCTGTATATCTGAGAGGTTTGTTTTCTCTTAGGCCCATTTCAACTGTATCTACTGAGGGGTAACAAATTCATGAATCTACTGGAAATGACACTATAAGTTCAAACTACATTGTTCATTTGGAATCTTTTTTTTTTTTATTTTGCTCTGGGACACACGTACTTCTTGACCTATTTACTGACCAATTTAAAGTCATAGTAGCAGTGTTTTTGAGCAGCTTCTTAGTATGAAACTAGAAGGAGGCTGACAGCTTTAATCAATGGGCGGCGAAAGCTGACACACTCTGACTAGGCTTATAAATGCCCTCGGGCAGATAGCCTAGTACCTATCTATGAACCTATGAACCTATGCAAAATTCTCTGAAACATGATTGCTGAGTTTTGCATCTGAGTAAAGGATAGCTTAAAATACTGTTAATCTTCCAGGTAACAGAAATAATAATGAATAGCAACAAAATTTTCTTAATGATATGTGTTTGATGGATCTTAGCTTTGCATTTCTTCTTTATATTTTTGATGACTGTTCTGGATGGTTTTGCTAAACTGCACATTGGTACACTCCATTTATACATAAGGCCAATATGCACAGAATGCTTTATTAATGGTCATCTTTGGTGAATGTAGACCAGCTTTAAAAATCACTGACAAAGAAATCCTGTAGTGCCAAAACGTATTGCTTTAGAGACTAAGGACTTCTCATTACATGAAACATTTACCAATACAAAAAAAAATGGCTCATTGTTTATGAAGCAACATAATACATGCTGCTAATATCACCATTTTTAGTGACAACATAGCGCTCATCAATGAATCTGTGTAAGAAGGTGCATCCACTGTGTTCCTTTTGTTCTTATAGGTTCATAGGTTCATAGGTAGGTACTAGGCTATCGGCCCAAGGGCCTACGTACGCCTAGCCAACAAGGTTCCCTGGCTTATGCCACCCAAGAAAGTTATTTTCCTGTGTCCCTGTCGAGCAAAGCCACAGAAGTGATCCCCGGGGTGTAGTTCCTATTTCCCATCCACTCATCAAGATTTTTCTTGAAGAGTGCTAATGAAGAACTTTGCTTGACATAGATGTGTAGCCTGTTCCAGAGTATGGGAAGTCTCTGGGACAGGAATCTATCCCTCCAGCATGTCCTGTTTATTGTAGTGACAAGGTTTAGGTCCCTAGAGCATGTAGCTCGGAGGGATTGGGATTTCTCTAGGTGTAGCATGTCCAGCAGCTCTGGGTTGGACATAGCTTTGTATGTTAGGCAGAGATCGTCTCTGAGTAGGCAATATGCAACGGAGTAAAGCTGGAGTTTTTTGAGGCAGTCAGTGTAGGGCATTTGTCTGAGGCCAGTAATCCTCTTTGTGAGGTATTTCTGCAGCCTTTCCAGTTGTTGTAGATGTTTTGTGAGGTACATTCCAAAAGGGGCGTTGTACTCTATAATGGGTCTAATGAGTGTCGAGCAGAGGGGAACAATGACCTCTTTTTTCCTGGATGAGAACCCTTTTATGATGAGGTGTACCACGTAGAAGGACTTCCTGACTACTGTGGTGATGTGACTGTCAAAGGAGAGACTACTGTCCACCTGAGTCCCAAGGTCTCTTATCACACTTTCGGTCTTAAGTAGATTGCTGCCTATGTGGTAGTTCATGGGTACAGAGTTTTTACCAAAGGGGATGACACTGCACTTTTTGGCATTGAGCTTGAGGCCATGACTTTGATACCAGGCATCTGTCTCAGCGAGGCCCTTCTGTAGGATGTCCACATCGTTAGGAGTTTTTATTATGGCTCCTAATTTGCAGTCATCTGTGAACTTCATAAGCCAGAGGCCTTCTGTTTTATCCTGTACTTCAGAGAAGCAGATACCAAACAGGAGAGCACCCAGGACTGAATCCTGTGGTACTCCACTTGTCACTGGTCTGAAGTTGGATTTGGAGTCTGCTACTTTCACACTGTGGGTTCTGTCAGTGAGCCATTTGGCAACCCATCTTGTGATATAGGGATTTATACCTAGTTTAGTGAGTTTATCTATAATTCCAGAGTGGGGGATGGTGTCGAAAGCCTTGGCAAGATCTAGGTAGGCTGTGTGAACCACCTTACCCTCATCTACGGCTTTGGTGACTGCTTCAAAGAAGTCTATAAGGTTTAAGAGACATGATCTGCTTTTACAAACCCAAACTGGGTGGGGTCCAGAGTTTGGAGATTACCAATGTCATTGTTTATAAGTTCTATGATGATACGTTCCAGAGCCTTGCAGACCATGCTCATCAGGCTAATGGGGCAGTAGTTCCCAGGTGCCATGGTGGCTCCCCCTTTGTGGAGTGTGATAACTGTTGCTGTGCACCATTCAGTGGGCACAAAGCCTGAAATGAGGCTATGATTGAACATGGTACTTAGGTGGGGTGCCAGTTTCTTCTGTAGTTCATGCAGAATGCAGACTAGCATGTTGTCAGGTCCCATGGATGCTGTGTTCTTGGCTTTGGAGAGTGTGTTTTTTAGCTGTGCAGCCATGATTACAGGAGCTTTGCATTCTTCCAGTATAGAGATGGGCCCTTTAGGGGATGAGGGGGGGTAAAGTTAGCACTGAACCTATCTGCTAGGATGTTGGCAATATCAGTTGGTTCTGTATATTTAGTGGCATTGTGCTGTAACTCAGAGCAGATCTGAGTGTTGCCATTGAGATTGTTGACATAGCTATAGAATGCTTTGTGGTTGTCTTTAGAATCAGTGGTGATTTTCTTTTCATAACTAGCTTTGGTGGATTTTTTGAGAGATCTCAGCTTCTTACTGAGGCTGACCAGGGAGTTCCTCCAATCATGGGATTTTACTCTCTTTTGCAACAGTTTCTTTCTTCTGTTGTAGAGTTTGTTCATGGCAGGGGACCACCAGACTGGCTTCCCGTTTTTTGGAGGATAGCATC
Source organism: Protopterus annectens (assembly GCF_019279795.1). Lineage (NCBI taxonomy): Eukaryota > Metazoa > Chordata > Ceratodontiformes > Protopteridae > Protopterus > Protopterus annectens. The sequence continues at coordinate 473,496,811 of NC_056743.1, forward strand.
TTGGTTCTGTTAGGGATTGCATGATCCATGCACTCATGTAAGTGCTTATAAAGTGCATTTGTGTAGGATTCAGCAGTCGTACCTCTATTGTCCATCAGCATGGGTGTCGTGAAGTTTGCCACTTCTGTCTTAAGAAGCGTGAAGTTGGCTTTGGAGAAATTTTTTACAGTGGTTTCCCTAATGGAGGGTGGGGGCGGGATGTGGATGTCTAGGATGATTAGTTGTTGTCGGATCTGACCAAAGAGGAATTGACCTCTGGTGTGGAACACCGGTTGCCCATGTTGGTAATGACCAGGTCTAGGATAATGCTTCCCCTGGTGGGGGTGTGGATAAGTTGATCCAAGGAGTTGAAATTTATGAATTCCATTCAATGAATGATACGAATATCATATGTTGACAGACTGAAATCACTGTCACTATGCTCTGTGTCTTACAGACTACACAGAGGTGACCTCTGCCTTACATATAAAGCAATCTCAGATCCTGCTCTAATGGAAATGCACATTTGTAAATCAAATGGTATAAGATGCACTCACACTAGGGAACTCAACGTAGTATTTGACATCAACAGGAATTGCTAGACAGACAGATATGTCTCACAGAGGTTACCTCTCCTCTGGCACAAACTTCCAATTCAGGTGAAGCAAAGCCCCTTCCTGACCCTATTTAAGCCTAATTTGGATGATTAGATGAGATACTGCAAAGTCATCCTGGGAGTTTAACCTGTATCCCTCTTGGACAGGGGCAGTAGTTGTTGACTTAGCTCTGCTTAACACCTTGATATTCTTGGGAAGAGGGGTTGTACTTGGCTAGGCTTGTAAGGACCCTAGGGCCATTAGAGTAGTAACCTCCTTTGATTCTATGATCCTATGATCCTGCTGCCTTAGATTATCTCTGAGCTCTTTCTAGATTTTTGAATATCTTTAACAATGTTTGTACAGAATAAGACACTGTATTCAATGACAGGTCTTACTAGTGATGTATACGGGAGGAGGTGGATGACTCATGCTTTCCTTAATTTATTTCCTATGGTAAAAAATCATGTCCTGACACTATAGGTTCATAGTTTCATAGATTAGTACTAAGCTAACTGCCCTTGCGAGCCATTTTAAGCCTAGTCAATTATCCCTTGTGAGACTCAAACCCTGCACCTTGTGTTTGTAAGGCAAACACCTTAACCATTAGGCCACCCTCCCAACCCCCTATAGATGACACTGGCTGGGAATCAAAACGGCTTACCATGAATGAGAAGCCATAACATGGCCATTTTCCCCTCACAGCAAGCCATTTTGATTCTTATACAGCTCTACCACTGAGATTCTTTCTAGAGGGGGCATCAGTGTTGAGGGCAGCCTTGTTGATAGAGCTGCATGCTAATACAGCAACCTTGGGGAGCAGCTAATGCTAATTAGCCATATGGTCTCTTGGAAATGCCAACATCTCCTGATTTCTGATGCACCATAAAATTTCACTGTTGGAGGAAAAAGTGAATGCTGCCAAAAGATGATGGCATCTGTGATGACCAAGCCCTGGCCCAACAATCAAGGAGCCTCAATCCTTACCACTAACACCAGGGAGGTCGTCTTCTAGAAGAGAGGAAAGGATAACTAATACACACAGTAAAGTACAAGTTCCCTTAAGTGCACACAGAGATCACAGTCAGTCTGGGGCTGGTCGCTCCCTTGCTCACCAGGTCCCCAATAAGACTTCCCACTGGCACAGCTATAGGGTCTAGATCTCAGCCTAGCTGGGCAATCTAAAACCTCCAGTACCCTCTCTGTCCAGCCAGTGCTTCATGTCCCTGCCAAGTAGCTGACACATCACACACTTTGAGATAAGTATTTATACAACTTCACAGACACTCCTGGGGAAGGCTGACACAGATTCTCCAGCTGTGCCCCTTTACCCAGACCATACGGTAGTAATCTCTGCCACCACCCAGCTAATAATATCAGCTACTAAAAGGCCCTTAAAATGATGTCCAATTATTACTGTGCAATATTATTATCCAATTGTAATGTGACTATTCAGTCTAGGCTTATTGAAAGGGCTTAGACAGTAAACTCTATAAATATATAATGTACTCTAAAGCATAATTTATCTCTACATAAACCAGCCACAAGTAGAAGGTTTTAAAATATTTAATAATAAATAATTAAAACACAAGACAAAACTACTACACCACAGAGATATCTAAGAGTTCATAGATCACACAGAAACTTAAAATAATACAGCAGGACAGGTCTGATTTTAAAGAAAAATACCTAATTAATCTTTACTAGCTTTAACTATTCCTACAAGAAAATCACAGTGCTAGAAACTTACATGTGAGCTTAGGTTGAGTGCTGAGTTAGATATCCAAAATCAAAATGCTCCCAGTCTCTTGTGAGAAATAGTATTTAAACATTACTAACAAACATGTCTCCAAGGCCCTCCCAAATTACATCATTTTTGACACTTAGTCTGGAGTTCTCAGGCCACAAACTGCATTATTTAGCAATCTAACACCTGCTCAGAAACTTACAGAAATATAAGTCATTTCACATGTATAGTCTAACAGAAACCAGGGCAATAAAGCACATTTCACATCTAAATTCTGGTCATAAACTTTAGCCTTAAAACAATGGGCATGAAACCTTTATCCACACTGGACACACTGAAGTCGAATTCTAACATGAAAGGGCCACAACATGCTTCACTGGGCGAGTAGAGTGCAATGTTGTCACATATTTTGCAGTTCTACATTTCACAGTATTCTTTTACACTCAAGAAACATGCCTGTATTTTACATTTATTTACAAATGCCAGAATTATATATCAAATTCTATTTTACTAGACTGGCAGCCTTCGCCCATCTCTCCCCAGTCGTCACAGTAACCCACTCATTCCTATAGAAGAAGTCACAGTGCATGTGACTTCAGTGATAATGTGAGGGTGGGGGTGTGTAGATGTGTGTGTGCGTGTCTGCAAGGCATGAGTGATGCTGCCTAAAAAGTGTGTGTGTGTGTGTGTGTGTGTGTGTGTGTGTGTGTGTGTGTGTGTGTGTGTGTACTAAATATCAGCATTTTGTCTGATCTTTAGCACAAGTGTTCAGTTTGCCTGAGGGATTGTTTACTTGCACAGTTGTATCTCTTACTATTCTAGTGTGATATGGTGCAATCAAAAGACCTGTCTTTCAATATAATGGCCATAGCTGGAGCCAGAAAGAGTTGGAAGATCTGTTATCTAATAAGATGGCCTGTAGGTGGAACCAAAGTAACCCTAGGAGATGGATTCGTTTTATAAAAGAATGATAAAAGATGACAGCAGCACAGACATTTGTCTCTCAATGCAGCTCAGTTGCACAGAGTCAGAGATGCAGACAGGGGCCTAATCCACAGTGGTTATAAAATGGGTGACTGATACCTGTCCAAGTGAGTTATACAGCTAGGAGCCTGATGCCTGGGCAAGGGCCTATCTAATACCAGAGAGGCTAGGTAATCTTAAGAAAGACGTTCTGAAGCTAGGCCAGAGGCACGGATAAAGAAAGCCTAGATGCTCAGTATAAAGAAAATTGTGGAGAACTGCGAGTTATTGAACTTTAATGAACTATTTAAGTTTTATCATTTAAATTTGATTGGTCAACAGCTCTGTCTTAGAAACAATAACATGCAATTTCATTAGACATGTACAATACACACATCTATCTGCTTTACACAGGATGTCTGACACTTCCCCCTCCTTAGTAAAGAAATGCTACAGGAGCCTTGATTACCACAAAGCTTATGCAGGCAATGTGTAAACCCACACTGTCTGTAAGATAGGAGAGCTAGTATATTGTTATTATATCTTATCTTCCACCCATCCAGCTCTTCCATTAATGACAACTCAGTCTCAAATCCAGATTACCAGTGGCACAGGCAGATGTCCTCTTTTACACCAGCAGTCCAGTTAAATATATTTGGCCCCTTTGAAGGAAACACATTGCTGCATGGTCCTAGGATCATTAAACACTGTCAGTCTAATGCAGAATATTTTTTCTATCTTGTTATGACAAACTTCACTGATGAAATTGCTACATAGATGGCCTGCAAGACGAGGATTCCTAGGCATGTGGTATACGGCAGCTTGAGCTGCTGTATCCCATCTCTGAATGCCTTAACCATTCTAGGGCCCCTTACTTTAATCTATAGATACATGAAGTAAACCTGGAAGTCAGTATATTATACAAGGATATTAGACGTATAATTTGCAGTTTCACATCATCTTAAGAGTCAATGGTACAAATGCTAGCACATTTGCCTTTGGTGTAGAAGGTTGTGGGCTCTATTCCCATACCAGGCAGATGGACTGCTGACACATAAGGGCAGTGCTGTACTCCTGAGTGTGTTATCCTTTGGGTGAGATTTTAAACTGAGGTCCCATCTACTGGAGTTGGTGGTAGGTCAAATGGATGTAAAAGATCCCATAGCACCTATCAAAAAGAGTACAGGAGGTTCCCTGATGCCTTAATTTCCCCTTGTAGAAGAAATCACCACCTCAAGCCTCCCCTCAATAGAGGTCATTAGCCAATGGGACTAACCCAGTTAACAAACGATAATACAGTATAGTCAGAGCTAGCTCTGTTTATGTAGTGAGATAAGGCCTGAGATTAACCCTGGTGACCTGAGTTCGAGTAGCAGCTTAGGGGTCTTTTGGAGTTAGAGTGGGAAGTATAGACATGCCCATCCTGGGTTGGGTGCACTGTGACTGTGCAATGCCAGAATCCCTTGAAAGAAGGACAGTGACACAAGAACAACCTTGAGGTGGGATTTCAGCCTCCAAGCCACTCACAAATGCACAGGAGTGTGCAGCTGCACAGGGGAAGGTATAGCTGCCCCTACAGTGACACAAACCACACGGCCTCCTATGCAGGGGAAGGATTTGTCCTGAATGCTGGGACGACACAAACCACCCTCTTGGCTCCCTTGATTTTTGCCACTCTGGGTAGTTGTCAGCTCCCAAGCTGGGGGTACCCTGTATGAGGGAGTAAATGAGCTCAAGGCCATTTGGAGTACCCTTCATGGTCATCAAATAACACATAGAAAAAAAGAGCGTAGTCAGATCTTCCATTCTGATGTTGTAGCTAGATGGCCTACATTTAGTAGTTTAACATTAATTTCCTACCAGTACATCTTCAACCTGTTTAGGTACTTGAGGTTGTTACAAGTAACATTTCACCCCCCCTCCTCCTTTTTTTTACATCCTGTGTATATTTATACTCCATTGTGCATCAATGAGTCATCTGCAATATGTATCCACTGCTCATTTAACTAAAAATGAAAATGATTAATTAAACATACCTGTTTAGAATATAACACTTCTTAAAATCATACTCACACTTACGTATCCCCCATGTTATTCTGTAGATTTAGGTACAGCCCTAAAGTTCCACCCATGTTGTACACTACTGATCCAGTTTTGCTGCTTACTTTTTGCAATATTCCTTGAGGGGTTAGGGCATAGAACAATTAAAGTTCATGTTGAAAGGGGTGAAATGGCTCTTGGTTTTTGCAAAAAAAGTGTTCGCATGTATCTTTATGGATACATGTATATCAAGAGTAAATTTTTGATTTCCTATCCATTGGTCCAAGTTACATTTGAACAGGGTTAGGGATAAGCTTTGCTTCACATGGCCTGTTCTAGAGAAGGGGTAATTTTTGAAACACATACCTGTCCCTTCAACATGTTTTGTTTATGTTGCAGAGGAGATTAAATCCTTAGAACAGGTATTACTGATGCTAATTTTTTGTGGATGTTCAACAATCCAACAATGTGGGATCAGAAGATGCCTTGTAGGCTAGGCTAGGCATGGTTATTGCATTGTTTGTTCTAGTTTTGTTTGGAGTGACTAAAAGGTTACTGAGTGAAGGAGGAAGGAGGAAATTACATTTTTCTTGGATGTGTTAGATAGAATTTACTTCCATACAGGAAATCTAGTTTTTAGTTATTTTCCTTTTGATATGGTGTTTTGTTATAGCTTGTTGAATGTGAAGGTCAGAATTTAAGTACTCTCAGTTGTCATTCCAAGTAATTTTGTGTGCAGGACTCTTCCAATTGTAGCATTGTTGACTGAAGTGACAGAGAAGTTGGTTTTGTCTTAGATTTGAGTAGCTTGGTTGTATTAGCATTTAAGAGTTAGTGAGGTTTTCAGCACAAAAGAAGGAATATTGTTTTTTCTTGTACTTTATTTCTGTTCTTGGCTGTGCAGATAGTAGTGGCATCATCTGCATAATAAATGAGCATGACTTATTTGATCTCTTTGCTATAATTAATTTATGGAAGCCTTAAAACAGGATGGGATCAAGTAGATAACCCTAAGAGACACCACTGGAGATGGCTAGGAAAATGAATTCATTGAGCCGTTTGACTGCTTGTTGTTTGTCTGACAGGTAGTTATGGAACCAAGAAGACAGAGAAGTGATTGAGTCATTATGATGATGGCCTATCTATAGGTAATTGATGGAATACAGTGTCAAATGCTTTTGACAAATCAAAAAATAGGATAGAAACTAATTCCCTGAATTCTTGTAAAGACTGATTCAGTTTGTGAAACTTATCAGTGCCAAACAGTATTTGCCGTAGCATGATCTGAAGTCATGCTGTGTTGGAGAAAGTATGTTAAAATCAGAAAGGTGTCTAAGGAGTTGGGTTTGTATGACATTTTTCAAGTATTTTTGATAAAGGAGGTAAGATAATCAGATAATAAGAAATTAGCTGAGTTGCCACATTTATGAAGAGGAATCATGAAAGTTTTTTTTCCAGATGTTTATCCTGTTTATTTAGTTTAAGACTAGGTAAGCTAGAGATTCTGCTGTATGCAGTGGTGCAGCGGTTAGCACTGTCACCTCACAGCAAGAGGTTCTGCAGTTCAATTCTCAGCTGAGGTGCCTTCTGTGTGGAGACTGCATGTCCTTCCTGTGTTTGCGTGGGTTTCCTCCTGGTGCTCCAGTTTCCTCCCACATTCCAAAGACATGCATCTGGAGTGTTTCTCCCTGGGCCTCCACTGAAAATGGGCTCTGTCCCAGTTGGATTTCCTTGGTAAACAAATGTTAAATAAATAAATATTAATATATTCTATAGTTAGAGTATCAGTGGACTTAGTGGTGGGTTTGAGCTGCAGTAGCAGATTTTTAATGGTGGATGTACGTACAGGATTAAGATGATAAAAAAGGTATGTTAGGTGGCTGTTGAGGATGTATAGTATGTGTGATGAGTGGACATTGACAAGGAAGGATACACTCACTGTCTATAAAGTGTGAGTTAAATTGTCTGGCTATAGTTTTTGGTTGATTAGGGAGAAAGTTGTGTTGGGTGACCTGGATTTAGCAGGTTGTGTTTATTTTAGGGTTATTGTGAGTATCTTGGAGGAAGTGTAGTAAATTTTCTTATAATTTTTAATGTGATATTTTGTTTGATTTAATAATTCTCTGAAATGAATAAGGGTGAGCCAGATTCTCTTTTGAAGCCATGTTTTCTAGGCCTTGTCCTTTAATGTTATTTTTTTTTTTTTTTGTGGGTTTGGTTACTATTTTATGCATACTGGGTGTTTACTGACTTAGGATACTCAGAAAAGTATTGCTATTGAATAGTGCTACTGCATCATCCAAGGGGAAAATCTTTAAACTGTGCCAGTTGCAAAGTTTTAGGGAAGAAATGAATGTGTCTTTACTACATAGGTTCTGGATAGTATTGTAATGACGTAACTTTGGTATATGTGTGGGTAATCTTTTTATGAAAGTTGGGAGATGGTCACTTTTAGAGTTGCTAAGGGTACCTGAAGTGATAATTCCTGGAGGGATATACAATGCAACTACTCATATGGTTTTGTGCTCATTCATTTTTTTGAGAAAGACATCAGAACTTCTTCATTATGGGGGCAGGGGCTTTGTGAACAGAATGAGTGTTTCAGTTTTTTATTTATTATTGCAATTCCACCTGCTTTTTTATGTCATCTATCTAATCTCAAGATATTATAGCCTAGAAATAAAATTTCTTAATTTTTTTTACCAGTTTAAGTCATGTCCTGGCTATGATTAAGACATAACAGAAATGCAGAGTTAGCCAGCCGTGCAGATTGGAAATTTTGTTGCATAGGCTTTGGCAGTTTATTGGATACCAGAACAGTGTTTGGGTGGAGTGAGTAAGTCAGCTGATACTGAGCTGAGGAGCAGGATCGCTGAGCTGTGAATGAGGCCCAGGTGTGGGTGAATATTGCCTGAAAAGGTTAGAAGTGAAGTGTTGACTAGGTAGGGGAAAAGAAACTTTGTTTTGTGCCTATGCTTTATTCCTAGTTTATGCAGAATACAGTTGGCAAAGTTGTGTGAGGTTTTCCATACTAGTAACAGTGTGGTTGAAAAAGAGTTGGGAATTAGTAAGAATAGTATATACTGGTCTGGTGAGTAGATAAACTAGGTGTAGGAAACAGGAGATTAGTTATGTTATGAGAAGATGAATAGTATTTTTGACTAGGGAACGGGAATGTAAATGCAGGGGAGAATCAGAACAGAACAGAGTTTAAGATAATTTGCAAGAGGTGGGATGTTATGTAAGTTTAGTTTCTTCTAGAGGGTACAGTATTTGTATAGCTGATTGATTCAGGATTATTTTAAATGGTGAGCAAGGTTATTGGCAAAGAAGGTAGGTTAGGAAAATGTTTTGACGATAGAAAATAGTGAGTTGGAGAAAAAGAAATGACTCTATGAAGTAAGAGAGAGAGAGAGAGAGAGAGAGAGATGGGAGGATCTTATAAGCCTATTTGATGAGAGAAGTTTATGAGGGGAAGACAGAAGAGTATGACTGGTTAGGACTACAGCTGGGCGAGGTGCAAATTAGCCTGTATGTGGATAAGGGTGGGGTGGATGGCACTTGAGGTAGGCTGGAGGGGGGGTAAGCGAGCCTGAGCAATAGAGAGGGCGAGAACAGCAGGTTATATCCACCCAAAAAGAGTTCAGTTTGATTTAAAACACAATGTGTAACATTTGAAGACAAATAAGAAGGAGAAAGTGGAATGTTTATAGAAGAAGAAAAGCAGTGAACAGTGACACGGTTATTTTTTGTTTGGCAGGGAGCCTACCTGTGCAAGTGTGGGGCTGTGGTCATCATTTCATTGTAATTACTTGTTTGAGCTCCATCCCAGGCTTCTGCCTAATTACACATACATGTGGTAGAGTAATTGCTTTCACTGGCTATGGGTACTATCCCAGAAATTTGCTTCATTCCTTATACATGTGTAGCTTTAAATTTCCATCACTGTCTGCATGTCATCCACATCTGTATATGATAATCTGCATCCTTTTTCTTTTAGGGCAGAGTGGGTGGAAAATGTTGCCTCACAGTGGGAATCTTGAGACTCCCATGCTTTCACTTGTACTTAAATGGTTTGTACAGTGAGTAGAACATCTTCAGTTATGACACCTTTTCCTTTATATCTCACTTCTGCAGCTCATGACAGTTCCAACAAGCAGTAGACATGTTAGTTATTGTCTTCTGTTACCCCAGCCAGGGATGCAGCTGAGGGAGGTGAGTAGGATGTGGCTGCCTTGGAGGAGGAGGGGGGGGGGGTCAAGTCTATCCCTGGAAGGTTGCCCACCCTTGTTGCCTGTTTTGGCTCAGCTGGAGCTGGAATGGGTGGTGGCAGAAGCAGTTGACTTGGCAGTCTCATGTTGGATCACCTTATAGTTCCTCTTGCAGCAAATCAAGGATTTGCTAGAGAAGCAGACCCTTGTCATTCAGACACCAGAGTATGAAGTATCCCATAGCAGTGGTCACTTGAACCCAGAACTGCCATCTGTTGAGTCCCTGTATTATCCCTCTAGGCTGACTGACAGCTGGCATGCTATCTGCACTCCTCCTTTTCCATAGCCATCTTTCTGTTTTAATATTTGTCTGTCTGTTTGCATCACATGTATCTTCCTAGTGTGTGCTAGTTCCCCCATTTGACTGTACTGTTTTATGTTTGTTTGTATATCCTAAATGTCTACTGTCCTTCTTGCTTTCTCTTTCCTTTTCATCCTTTCTCTTTTGTCTCTATCACTCTCTCTCTAAATATAAATAGATACACATATGGGTTGGGCCTGTAAATGAGCTAAACAGAAAAAAAGTCAACGGAAAACGTCAAACTTAAAATCTAAATATAATCAACAAAAAATTGACAACTTTATTTGCATACTGTGAGACAAAATATTGCAGCATGAAAATAAAAAAAAAATATTTTTACATGTTGACTGTTTGGGGTTAAGCTCTTTTATTTGTTCAAGATCGCTGTAATACTGGGGTTGGGGACTATGATCTTTCCCTGGTATTTTGCAATTTCAGAGTTGGTATATTTAATTAGTGGATGGGTGTGGGTGCACAGCTTCCCATGTGGGATGCATGAGGGGCTTGTACTTCTGCAAAAAAAAAAAATGATTTGCATGCGCTGAGATTATTTCTCAAAGCATGCAAATAAAGCTGTCCATGTTTTTTGTTGATTATTTTAAGTCAACATTTCTCATGCCAACTCTTGTGAACTTGTGTTTATATCTTTTTAGGTAGATGCACACGCACACATACATATATGTATGTATGTATGTATGTATGTTTGTGTGTATATATATATATATATATATATATATATATATATATATATATATGCACTCTACGCATGCACACATACACACACACACACACACACACACACACACACACACACACACACACATACACACACACACACACACACACAACAAAATATATAAAGGTCACACAGGCAAACAATTCTGTAAATACTACAAGAAAGACACAAGTAACTAATCTAAGCTATAATCTTTACTGTGCAATACCATAACCCTTCTGAAGCTGGAGGTCCATGGACATAGTAGTGTTCAGCTACGTACATGTCTTCTGAATACCCATGACTTATTAGTTTTTAAGTCTTTATAGGTGCATTCAGGCCAACAAAACTAACCCCCACTAGCTGTAGATATGCATGTTTAGCCTTTTACATATGGATTTACTTACCTGTGTTGAATAGCACTAATATGGAAGAGCATAATGTCAACAAAAAAATGATCAACAACATGCATATCAATACACTACTACGCATGAGTTAAGCATCAATCTTGCATGCAAAAAGTTTACTTTTTACAAAAAGTCTAGGGAAAAGGGCAAATTCCTCAACTCTGAGAATTTTCCGATCTGCTACTTTTGTCAATAGGTGTCGACCATCTGTTTAGTTGTCTAAAGTGTGACAACTAAAAAGATGTTGACCAAAGCACCGTTTGACAAAAGAGGCTGTTTCCAGATATATATATATATATATGGTTCTACCTGACATGGTCGACAGCTCATATGACTGATAGCTCACATGGTCGACAGTTCATTTGATTGACATGAATTTTAGGTGGGGGGCTTTGCCCCCCACACCCCACCAATGTGGGGGGCTGTGCCCCCCACACCCCCCCTAACTATATATATATCAACTCCAAGGTTGCACAACATTGGGGAGGGGGGCAAATTCATGTCAATCAAATGTCGACCATGTGAGCTTTCAGTCATATGAGCTGTCGACCGTGTCAGGTAGAACCATATATATATAAATATATATATACATATATATATATATATATATATATATATTTATTTTTGTCTTTACATTCGTGTTTGTGTATATTCAATACACAAACACACACACACACACACACACACACACACACACACACACACACACACACACACACACACATGGCTCCAGTTCTTAAAAAAGCCAGACTTCTGAGGTATCCCATTAATTCACAAGGAACAGACAGTTAATTCAACCTTTGATGCAAGTGCTACAAGACCTTCTGTTGTAGGGTTCCATAGATAGGGTACCCCAAAAAAAGCAGCAAAGTACAGGCCTCGTTTCTAGTCTCTAACAAGGTTAAATGCATTTCTAAAGATATCAAAGTTCAAAATGATAACATTGCAAGTCCTGCTGTCTCTCATTTTACTGCGAGCCTTTATGGTCACCCTGGAGCTGAAGTATGTTTAGTTGTACATACTCATAGACAGGGAGAATGAATGTTTCCTCATATTTGAAGCTGGAGACTTCCATTTTCAATTCACTTCCTTTCCCTTTGGTTTATCTACTGCCGCCAGGGTATTTACAAAATATCTGTAGGAAGTAATTGCTTTCTTCATGACTAAGGACACTCACATTTACTCCTGTCTGGATGACTATCTGATTCAGGTACCAGCACTAGAAGGGAAGCAAAAGGCACTTCATTTCACACTGTCGTGAAAGTTAGTACTTTCTCTGAACCTGCCAAAATCACACTTCCTACCCTCATGGTAAGTTTTGTTCCTGGGAGATCCTCTGGATATCGCACAACAGAGGGCCTTTTCTCCTGCAAAAAACAGTGCATTCTTGACTAATTATGTCACAACTGTTTTACCGTAGAATGAGATCTTTGCAAGGGAGTTTATCAGGACATTCAGTTACATGACTTTCTCTATCCCAGTGGTCTCTTTGACAAGACCACTGATCTGTAAGCTTCAGGGTTTACCTTGATATGTCCGACAGCCACATCCAAGAAACTGCTGCAGCGAACTACAAACTGCGAATTCCCAAAACCATGAAAACCGAAGCGCCGAATTACAAAATCTCGCCCCCTTTTTGACCCATGGTAGCACTTGTTTCGGCTGTGGAGTGATCGGAAATGTCGAATTTCAATTTTTCTTCAAATTTAGGGAAGTCGGTGGGATGGAATTTGTTTAAAGTTCACGTATCTGCATATTTGAAGGATGTGCTTTCAAGCATATGAAGGTAAACCAAGCTTCAGTGGTATCTGAGTATACCTCTCAATTGTCCAGATTTTTGCCACATATTTTTAGTCTGTTCCTTGTAAAATCTGTGGTTTTCTGGCAAATCACTGATGACTGAAATCACTAAATAATTATGTAGATTTATGTTTCAGACATCACATCCTTCAGAAAATGCATCTTAACACAAATCCTTTTATTCTGGCAACTTTCTAAGTTTATAAGAGCAATATTGAAACTTTTTCACTGTTTTTGAGCCTTTGACCCCCCCCCCATTATTTTAAGCTTTGTCCAGATTTCTTGTGCTAAGAGCTTGAGAGGTATGCATTTGAGAACTGATAGTGCCAACATACTCAGAGCTTGTAAAATTCCATCCTTGTTCTGCCCTGTATAGTCAAAGAGCTCTCCTGGTGTATTCAACAGTTAAACCTCAATCACCAGATACCTTTCAAGCTAGGTAGAGACAGCCAGATATTCACAACAGACTCCTGAAACACCACCTGGTGTCCATACAAGGAATTTGATGATCATGGATGGGTGGGGGTTTGGGACAAAGGACAGAGAAAAGACACATGAGCACAAAGGAAATGATGGCAGTACTCCTGGACCTTAGGGCCTTGAAGTCCTTTTGGAAACCCAGGATCTTCCATAACCTCACAGACAACACAGCAGTGATGTGTACATTAGCTGATGGATCACTTCATCATACCTCATGTTCAGGTTGGCTCTGAAGGTATGGAATTTCATTCAAGAGTCAGGACTGAACCTCAAGGAATCCTGCATCCCTTTTCAGGAAAACGTCCTGGAAAACCAGCTGAGTAGAACAGAGGACAGATCTTCTTGAATGGATGCTGATCAGGAATAGCTTCCTAGATCTGGTCCACAATGGGGTATGCAAGAAATGGATGTTTCTGCTTCTCAAGAAAACAGACAGCTCAGAAAATTCTACTCCAGGGTACCAACTGAGGAAGCTTGAGCAATAGACTTCTCCTCCATATGCTGGCCAGGTCTCCTTCCACAGATTTTTCTTCCATCCACTCATCTCATCAGGGCAGTACAGATGATAACAGAGGACAGGCCAAAATGCTTCTCATAACACAGTTTGCACCAGCCAGCATTGGTCCTTCCTCCTACTGAGTATAATAAGGAGAAAAACAGTGCTGCTGCTTCCGCATGTGAACCCAATAATCCAAAACAATCACTCATGTGCCCCAGCCTGAGCGCTATAAGGATGACAGCTCGGTGGTCTAGCTGTCATTCTTTGTAGGTACATATTCTCTGAGAAAATGATCACTATCATTGGAAAGGTTAGGAAACTACATACAAATAAAGCTAAATGAAAGGGATTCTTCTCCTGCTGCTAATAGATGGTCAGGACTTTAGCAGAAATACCAGTCTCCTCAGTGCCGAAATGCCTGCTAGAACTTTACAGATCTGGGATGCCCTATGCCTCTGTGAAGTTACATCTCTCAGCCATTTAAACATGCCTGCCCTAAAATTCACTTGTATTCCTTGTTGCCAGTAAAGTAATTCCTGAAGAGGGTCCTTCACTTGAGCATCCCCCATATAGGAATATAATCAACCATGGGACCACAACTATTATTATTTATTATTATTTATTGACATTTGTTAACTGGGAAAGTCCACTGAGCTTGAGACCCATTTTCAGTGGAGGCCCGGGGAGAAAAGCTCCAAGTTACATGAAAATCACTACATGAATTTGTAAGGAAACAATTACTTATAAAGCAAGTGAAATAATACAGAAAACTATCTGAACAGCACATATGTTGTAAAAAGTCACAATACAGTAACAATGGAACATTAACATATCGAAAAATTATACAGTTAGAAATATTAAACAATACAGCTCAGTTTTTTGGGGGCTAGGAAAAGAGAAAAGGTAAGTGTAGTGGGAAGGTAGAATTAGAGAGTTAAACTTAAAGGTAGGATAGATATAGTTAGACTCATAGCTAGGTAGTGGGAATATGTATATTATAGGTGGCATGTATTTAATAGTAGTATTACAAGTAGAAAGTGACAGAGAAGAGAAAATGTGTTAAGACAGTTGTATAGATGTGTGGACTGGGATACTAAAGATTAGGAATAACTTGTATGGTGTAATAGCATAACATATACATAAGTATATTTGCTACATGAAACAGTATTGTTAGATTAAGGAGGCTGTGGATATGTGTTGCATGTGCAGCTGGAGTTATCCGTGAGATGTTGTTTGTTTTCTTTTAAAGGAGATTATGTTGTCTAATTCTGTAACTGATGATGGGAGGGTATTCCACTGCTTAATTATGGAATGGGAATAGGGCAGCTACCTGCTCTTTTACTAGGTTTTAATACTTTAAGTATGTGTTTGTTGTTAGAGCATAGATTTTTGGATGGGGCATAAGGTTCAGTAATATTTTTCAGGGAAGGGCAACACTCTGGTTTATAAATGAGTTTATGGGCAAAGGTAATGTGCAAATTCCAGCCAGTTTAGTTCTCTAGTGGCCTGGCAATGGTGGGTGTGATTTGGTTAAGTTGATGTGACTTTTGCAATCTTATAATAACAGGACTACAGTTTGTGTTGCAAAGAGTTGTGGAGATTGGTCAAAATAGGAGACCCATATAGTAAGGTTGGAAGGAAAAACATTTTTGAAAGTTTTATTTGGATGGATTTGTCTAAGTATTGTTTGTTTCTGTAAAGTTTGCCTAATTTGAAGTGAGTCTTTTTTATTGCATTATTAATATGCAAGTCAAAGCTAAGTTTTCTGTCAATAGTAATTCCTAGCAGTTTGGCCTGATCGACTGACTCTGTTTGGGTTTTGTTTATGGAGAATATGGTAAAGTCTGTAGGAACAGGTTTAGATGCAAAGATGAGCAGTTTAGATTTATTAGGGTTAAGTAATAGCTGTGATTGGTTTAGCCAGAGTTCTATGGATGTAAAGGCCTTTTGTGTTAACTTTTGGAGGTCAGAGAAGTTATTGGAGGTACAGATTATGGTTGACTCGTCTGCATATTGTATGGTATTACAGCCAGAGGCAACTTTATGTAGGTCATTTATAAAATGTTGAATGGTAGGGGTCCTAAGATTGACCCTGGGACACTCTTATGTTATTTGGGAGAAAGCTAGAGAGGTTATTCTGCCATTTTATGGATTGCTATCAGTTTTCCAAGCAACTAGTGAAACAGGTTAGGGTGGCATCAGAGCATCCTAGTGAGTGGAGTTGCTGGATAAGTTTGATGTGGGAGACTGTGTTGAATGCTTTTGAGAGATCCAATAACAGGACTGATGTAAGTAGGTTACTATCTAGGGTGTTATAGATTAAATTTTTGAAGGAGATGAGGGCAGTAATTGTACTGTGGGATGGTCGAAAACCATGTTGTGAAGGGAATAGTAGCTTGTTGCTGGTTAGATATTCAACCAGTTGTTTGTGGATGTATTTTTCCATTATTTTAAATAGAGGGGACAGTCTGGAAATGTGTCTAAAATTAGATAGATCATGAGGGTTTCCACCTTTATGAAGATTATTGATTTTTTCCAGAGCTGGGGGACTGTGTGTTCTGCAAGTGATCAGTTTATAAGGATACTTACTGGGAAACCTATAATTTTGAGGTATTCTGGGGGGAGATTATCAGTAGATAAGGAACCTGGTTTCAATTTGTCAAGTAATGTTTGTATTTGAGAGGTTGCTACAGGTTGGAAGTTAAAGGATGGTACGGAGCTGATATTGCTTTGAGGTATGATGGATGGGTTAATGGGGGTTGGGATATTGCCTGCATTTACTAATGTAATGATACTATCAATAAAGTTTTTATTAAATATTTCAGTGATTTCAACTGGACTTTTGTCTGGAAATGGAGATGGGTTTTGGGTGCTGCCAGGATTTAATAAGGAGTTGACAGAATTCCAGAAAAGTCTGGGATTATTACTGTGGGTGTTTATTTGTTCAGAGAAGTAAGTCTTTTTGTCCTGATTAATGGCCTGTTTTGCTTTGTTTCTAAGTATTTTGAAGGCAGTTTCTTTGGGTGGGGGTCTTATCTTTTCTCCATTTGTGCCATGCTCGGTCTCCATTAATCAGTAGTTGTTTGGTTGACTTAGATAGCAAAGGAGCATATTTAACTCTCTTTTTTTCTAATGGGGGCTATGGAGTTAAGGGTATCTAGGAAGGCAGTACTGAAATAATGTACTGCTTCATCTAAGGGAAGATATTTCAGTGGGTTTCAGTTTAGTGTTTGTAATAGGTTGCAAAAGTGAGACTGGCTAAAATTGGCTAGATTTCTGCTATATTTGTATGAATGGATGCTTGGGGTGGAGGTTGATATTCTGTGTATCAGGACTGGTAAGTGGTCACTTAGATTGCTGGGAAGCATGCTGGGGTTGGAGTACTATTGTGGGTGGGATACTAATATCCAGTCTAGAGTGGATTCAGGGTGATTGTTTTGATGTGTGTGCTGGAGTTTGTATACGTTGTGTAAATCTGAACAGATTGATAGAGTTTGTGGAGTTGTTTAGTATTAATTTAAGCCAATTTATATTAGAGTCACCGAGTATGATGGTTTCATTTGAGATGCAGTGGTTAGACCATGATAGGAAGTCTTCCAGTGTTGGGATATTGGGACCTGGAGGAATATAGATGGTGGCAATAGATCTTTCTTTATGGTTGCTGGGAAATAGTGATGCTAATAGGATTTCCATATTATTGAAGTTAGGAACTATTTTTGGGTGGGGTATTATGTTTAAGTGGTTACGGTATATTAATGCTAGGCTTCCCCTTTTCCTATGAAGTCTATCTTTTCATAATATTTGATATCCAGGGGAAAGTATTTCTGAGTCTGATATCTGGGGTTTGAGCCAGGTTTATGTTAGAGCAAAGATATCAGGTGTATACTGTGTAAGCCATGCATGGAAGTCTTGCACTTTTGAATTGTAACTGTTTCTGATGAAGTCTTGTTTTTAAAGACAAAAGCGCGCTCAATAAACTATATTTTAGAAATAAAAAGATAAGCGATGCATCACACCATAAAACGTATCTCAGGAGTTTATTCGAAAACTGTAATGACGACAGAACAAGGACAAAAAAACAATGGACTAGCGCTTTCAGCTATTAAAGCTTTCTTCAGATCCACATTCAAAGTCACATCACATCTTAATATAAAGCATGTATCAACCAATAGCAAGTAACATGTAAATATGCTGCCTTGCTACGGCCAATAATAATGCATATATAAGCACTTCATCAACCAATGTACTTCATTATTCAAATT
This sequence comes from Protopterus annectens, assembly GCF_019279795.1. Lineage (NCBI taxonomy): Eukaryota > Metazoa > Chordata > Ceratodontiformes > Protopteridae > Protopterus > Protopterus annectens. The sequence goes on from NC_056743.1 coordinate 473,514,871, forward strand.
GACTTTAGCTAGCAAATTAAGGTAAATCTAACTTCACTTTCTTGAATCTCATTGGCTTTAACTAACGAATCAACATAGAGATGTAAATCAAGCTTCACTTACTTAAAAATCATTGGTTTGCATTAAAACAGATATAAAATGCATATACAAATACTATTTCCTAACGCTTTCATGATTTATAGGAGCTAAAATATTCTAAGTTCACTTATTAGAGAATACACCCCTACAGACCCATGTAGTAAAGCGTATCTAAAATCAAGATACTTAAAATGTTTGTAAAAATATATATGTGAGCTCCTTGATAATAAGCGCTAACATAAAATAAACAAGACAAATTCACCAAAATGTAAAATAAAGTAAAAAGCTAACTATGAGAAAATCATTATATATAGAACAACTATTAAATAAAAATAGTCACTACCATACAAAATACCATGAACAACAACAATTTAAGAAATGCAAACATCTTCGAAACATCTTTGAAATATCTCAAAAAATTCTTAAAAAATTACAGTGATCTTAAAGATAATTAAAATGAAAATATCATCCTAAATACCATTCAGCTAAAAAATAAAAATAAAATATAATAAAGTAGCATCATAAATATGAATTGTTTGGACAACTAACAGAGCAGCATAGGTCCTAGTCATAACCTTTAAACACAAACTTATATTGGACGCACCCCAACTCAGAGTCCATCACTGTAACCTCAAAATTAATAATAATAGTTACCATATGATTGGGAGCTATTTAACCATGTAAATGATATATAAATAAAAGTTGAACTAGGAAGTATATTGAACAATTTTCAGAAACGGCTTAATAGGTACACTTCCATTTAATCCTGGAGGATGGTCAGCCCGCAGTATCATAATCCATTTAGATTCCTCACGTTCAGTCAAGTTAACTAGATCACCTTCTGTCTTATTTGGTTTTAACTGGGATATTATCATAAAAATAAAATTATGCCCTTCATTCCCTTTTATGTGAGTGAATAAGATATTAGTTTCTTTCTTAGTCCTTATGTCTGATAAATGTTTGGAAATTCTTTCTTTCATTTTCATATTGGTTTTCCCTACATAAAAAGCAGTATAAACTGTACAGGTAGCGATATAGATCACATTTCTACTATCACAATTGGCAGTACCAGAGAAATAAAATATATTCCCTGTGTTCGGATGCATAAACGACTTGGTGCAATTCATTACATGACAAGTCTTACAGAACCCACATTTTTTAGTTCCTATGGAGTTGTCTTTTTTTTATCCTTCTGCCAGAATATAGACCTGTTCCTTCATTATAACATGAGTCTTTTTAGATTTTTCTTATTTTTAAACTGAAAGATGGACATGAACCTACTATATCTTTTATCTTAGTATCAGCAGTCAAAACTGGCCAATACTTCTTGATCACTTGACATATAGTGTTCTGGTCAGAACCATAGTACATAATTTATGTACTGATGAAAAAGAGTTTATTGAGGAAAGAAATAGCCTACTGATGAACTATGAACAGAGAGGTTATCCAATCAAGAGAGTGAATTTAAATGCAATAGAAGTCACTGGGTTAAGAAGAAACAAGGGGAAACCTATGTATTCAACTAGAAAGGCTAGAAAAGAGAGTCATTCTACCAATACAAAGAGTACGAACTATCTGAGAGTTGGTCTAACCTATGGTTCTGACCAGATTGATAATGATTTTCTCATAGTTAGCTTTTTACTTTATTTTACATTTTGGTGAATTTGTCTCATTTATTTTATGTTAGTGCTTATTATCAAGGAGGTCACATATATATTTTTACAAATGTTTTAAGTATCTTGATTTTAGATATGCTTTACTACATGGGTCTATAGGGGCGTATTCTCTAATAAGTGAACTTAGAATATTTTAGCTCCTATAAATCATGAAAGCGCTAGGAAATAATATTGGTATATGCGTTTTATGTCTGTTTTAATGCAAACCAATGATTTTTAAGTAAGTGAAGCTTGATTTACATCTCTATGTTGATTCGTTAGTTAAAGCCAATGAGATTCAAGAAAGTGAAGTTAGATTTACCTTCACTTGCTAGCTAAAGTCAATTTGAATAATGAAGTACATTGGTTGATGAAGTGCTTATATATGCATTATTATTGGCCGTAACAAGGCAGCATATTTACATGTTACTTGCTATTGGTTGATACATGCTTTATATTAAGTTGTGATGTGACTTTGAATGTGGATCTGAAGAAGGCTTTAATAGCGTAAAGTGCTAGTCCATTGTTTGTTGTTTTTTGTTGCTGTGATTTTTGTTGAGCAAGCTTAAATGGAGCATCCTTCTGCTGCTTTTTGCCTTTTAAACTATATTTTATTCTGCACATTGGTGTGTTCCACTGGAACTGGTTTTCTTTTTTCTTTTGGTTTGTGTTATACAGTTCCTGCTGGTGAATATTTCGAAGTAATTTTGATTTTTGTGGAACAGATACGAGTAGTGATAACGTTTTGTTTGGTGGACTACCTTAAGAACTGGTGTGTCCATTCCTGGTTTGGTTAGGATGGCGGATTCCATTGAAAATAGTCCATCTCCTTTTTTTTTTGGAAAGTAATGACATCCGGATGGTGAATTGTGGTGTGAACAAGACTGGTGCTTTGGTGCAGCTAACCAACATCATAGCAACTCTCACTGGGAAGGTCTCAGAGTTGCAGGCAGCAGTCGAGAGACTACAAGGGCCAGGAGGCTCAGCGAAGAGGGCAGAAACCATGCCGGTTTCATCAGTGGAGGCAGGTTGTTCCAGGAAATCCGGGTGCATGTAAGAAGCTTATTCAAAGCACTAACAACTGGATAACGACTCAGGATTCCATTCCATGTGGCCAGGTGTGGCAGGATTCAACTTCAACGGGAAGGAGGCCGACATTGAGTGAATGGCTTAAAACGGACATTTTTCCGATTAGTCCAATACCACCTGGGACTCAAACTAAGGATGGAGACATTAACAAGGTTATGAGAGACTTGGAAATTAAATTGGGGAAGGTACGCAATCTCCAATGTGACAATGGGTTTTTAAAAGAGTGTATAAAAAATAAAAGAGTACCGAAAGGTCTCAGGGTTTTTCGCTTTCCTAATGGTTGTCTGAAGATGCAATAAGTAAAATAAAACTTGCTGGATACACATGGCACGTAACTCTTTATTTAGAAAAAAATGTGAGTGCTTTCACAGAGTCCTCTCTGCTTCATCAGACAAATTATAACAGTTAAAACTTCATTTAAATAGTGATGCATCATGGTGTCAACCAATCAATTCCATGTTAAAATCAATACACCAAATAATAATACTTAAGGTATAAAAATATACACATATATATATATATATATATATATATATATATATATATATTAAACACATATAAAAACACATAGAGGCTGTATAGAATGGGATATCCTATTAAGTGTGAAAGAACTTGATGGAATAATAGGAGAAACACCATCTTTCTCCTTTAAAAATAATGTCCCTTAAAAAACAATTATGCTACAAAAAAATAGATGAGCCCAAGTATGTAAAGTCTGATAGGATGGACACATTTGCCTGCAGTAGATGCACAGCATGCCCATTCATTTTTGGTGGGGGACAGTATAAACACTCTATCAGAGGTTTCTCCATTGATACACACTTCTATGTTGACTGTCACACTGCAAATATAGTATACTTTAGTTTCTGCACGGTGTCCAGCCTATTATATAGGTAAAACAAATCGATTATTGAAGGACAGAATTTTAGAACATATGAGAGATATCAGAAACCAAAAAGAAAGCAATGCATTAGCAATGCATGTGATGCAAGAAGGAACACACACACTTTTAAGTTCCTGGTTGTCCATGTTGTCCATAGAAATAAAAGAGGTGGAAATATTACTAACAATACTGAAGCTTTGGAACAAGAATGGATTATTCAGTTCCAAGCAGACAGACGACCTGGTCTAAACTTCAAGGTTTCTTTAAAACCATTTCTTAGAAACAGAGCCTTGAAGCACTGATGTTCTAGTTATTTAGTATTTTTTATGCTTTTTTATATAGCTTTTAATATTGTAACTAGAACATTTTAGAAATGTACCTCACATTCTATACAGCCTCTATGTGTTTTTTATTTATATATATATATATATATATATATATATATATATATATATATATATATATATATATATATGTATATTTTTATACCTTAAGTATTATTATTTGGTGTATTGATTTTAACATGGAATTGATTGGTTGACACCATGATGCATCACTATTTAAATGAAGTTTTAACTGTTATAATTTGTCTGATGAAGCAGAGAGGACTCTGCGAAAGCGCTCACATTTTTTTCTAAATAAAGAGTTACGTGCCTTGTGTATCCAGCGAGTTTTATTTTACTTATTGCTTCTTCTTTATTATTGCTGGTTACTTCATCCAGAGTCGAGGACTTTATTTCTGTATTTTGGTTGTCTGAAGATGACCCGGAGTGTTTTGAACTTACTGAAATGTTTGATAGACATGGTATTGAACTCATGGAGGTTTATTTGTGGATGTGGGAAGGCTGAATGAATATGTCTTAAATGACACACATTTTGGTGAAATATGCCACAGATATGACACTATGTTTGATAAAACTGAGCAACAGGTTAGTGATAATGTAAAAAGGAAACGTAAAAAGTTGTATAGGGATGCTTGTGAATATAGGGACAAAACTGCTTACCCTTTTCTCAAATCTTATTTCAAGAACAACAATGAAGGGAATGGATAAGTATTTCACCCTTCACACTAATGAAGTGGTTGAAAATTATGATCAGGAATACCCGGTACTTAGGAGGTCCGAACTGTTACAGAGTAAGTACAATGCACCAAAAGGGAAGCATTTTTTAGAACAACAAGGGGGAACAAGAGAGGGGGACGAAGGGCCCCTTATCAGAAGTGGAGAAAGGACAGTCATTATTGAGTAACGAAGTTCGAGGAAGAAATTATTACCTCATTTGATGGGTTATTATTGAGTTACAAGGGGTTCAACATATTTAACTATGCAGGTTTAGAAATCAACAAAGACTATTTTTCTTTATTGAAGAAAGGTATTAAGTTTGTACCAAATTTTAAGGGGGATATCTCCCAGATTATTACAGACTTCAAATTATACACTAGGAAGTTAAATTTAAAATATTTATTTAAAGACACTTCTGGAACACCTGAACCACTTAATTTTAAACAGAAAAGTTGTTTCAACCACCCTTTACATCCTATTATTTCTACATTTGAGAAAGTATGTACACAGGAGCTTTATGGAACCTTTCATAATTTTAAATGTAAGCAGTATAACCTCACTTTTGAGGAAAACCACCTTTTAAAGGAACTTCGTGGGAACACAAATCTGAGGTTTATGAAACCCGACAAGGGGGGCGATATGGCAATTGTGGAGAAAATTGATTACACTAATAAAATTTATAATGTGCTACAGGACGATGATAAATATGAGGTTTCATCCATAAATGAAATTAATGTATCTCATAAGAAAATCCAATTTTGTCTGGAAGATTCATTACTACAGGGTGTAATTAATGAAGAAATCTTTCAATTTTTGCATAATGACCATCCAAGAATCGCGAAATATGTTTGGGATTCCTAAAACCCACAAAAATGTTGCTGACCCCCATATTGTCTAATCATCAGTTCTGAAAACAGTATGGCCTACCCTTTGGGAATCTTCAAAGAAAGGGTGGTGTGGGAGAATTTAAGGAATACTGATTACATATTACATGACTCATGGGACTTCTTGAGTAAGATAAAAAGTGAATATTACCATGAGACAAACGTCATTTCTACTATTGATGTTGTAGACTTGTTCACCTCCATTCCCCACTGTGAGGGTTTAAACCTTTTCTATGAAGTTTTATTGGATGTTTGTAATCTAAGTAACACCTTAATGAATTTTGTAATGGTCCTCATGGAAATTATTTAAAAAAATATTTTTTTCATATTCGAGGGTGAGTTTTTTAAACAGACTAAAGGGGTGGCTATGGGGATAAGTTGTGTCCCCCTTTTTGCAAACCTTGTCATGTACACCTGGGAGAAATTATACATATTTAACAGCAAATTTTTAGGTCAATGGTGGACCTATCTCCCTTTTTTGGATAATATTTTCATCCTATGGAGAGGAGATGAAACTATAAAAGAATTCTTTGATTACATCTATGCTGTTTGTTTGTCTTTTCGGCTTTTCCCGGTTATGGGTCGCCACAGCGGAACTCCGGTCCGCTAATGATTGGCAGTCGATTTTTATGGTGCTGACTTGCCAGCCTGACACCCAACCTTCAGTGAAGGCACGCCCATTCAGGCATGTCTTTCGGAGGCCACTCAACCGCGGGGAGGACATGCAGACTCCACACATGATTACTTCAAATTCACTGTTACGCAAAACAATAATTCCATAAATTATCTGGATGTAACTATCTCCTTGGATAGAACTATGGGGTGTTTTGCATCCAGGATATATAGAAAACCTATGTTTTCGAATGATTATTTGGAGTACAACAGTTGTCATCCAGGTCACACCATGAAAAACATTGTGAAAGGTCAGATGGTGAGGGTAGCAAGAATGTACTCCAGTAAAGAGATCTGTAAGAGTGAGATAGCCACCCTGGTCAACATCTTTATCGATAGAGGTTACCCCACCTCCTTGCTATATTCTGTTTGTGGAGAGGTTTTGAATGAATGGGAAAAGAAATTTGTACCACTATTGAGTAAACCCCTTGAGGTTTTGGCAAACCCTGCAGACTTTTCTGAGGACAAAAATTATAGTCAATTTATGGTTTTAACATATGGTGTACTTAGTAAGGACATTCAACAGATAGTGAAGAGAAATTGGGTAATGTTTAAGGGAGAAGATGGTCTTATGGATTTTGTAGGTAAAAAGCCTCACTTCATGTTCAAAACCAACAACAACCTCAAATTTTTATTGGAGCACCCTATAAAAACAAACAACACATTAAGAGGGACTAGGAGTCGTGGTTCCTGTGCATATTGTCCACACATTTTAGGGGTTGATTGGGTGGAAATAGGTTCCCCTAAGAGAAAGGTGTTCCTGAAAAGAGGTTCATGTGGCTCTAATGGACTGGTTTATATTTCCATTTGTCAGAGTTGCCAACAGTTTTATGTTGGCAAAACTGAAAGGGCTTTGCGTAGAAGGATCTATGAGCATTTTTATGCCATTAGACATGAGGATGATAAAAACACCCTCTTTAGACAGTTAAAGGGGAATGGTTTATGTAAAACTTTCCAGTTTGGTATACTGGAAAACCTTGGTAACAACATCAGGGGTGGGGATTGGAAAAATAGGCTAGATAGGGAAGAATTAAAGTGGCAGCTAAGACTAAATTCTACCCATCCCCCAGGTATTAACAAAGCATGTAGTATTATGCCTGTGTTGAAATATCATTCACTCAAGCTTTAAAAGTTTTTTAAAAAAAAATCCTAACAACTATAAATTTATATATATTTGAAGTTTTACAAAAGTGCATTAAATTATATTCTATTGTATTTTTAACCATTTTTTTATTAAATGGGATGTTTTTAAGATATACCTGAAACTATAAATTTATGTACACTGTTTATAAAATGGCAGGGAGGACTTGTGATTAATTGCTTATTAATTATTCATTAGCTCATGGGTATATAAATATTGCACTTTCGAATTGTAACTGTTTCTGATGAAGTCTTGTTTTTAAAGACAAAAGCGCGCTCAATAAACTATATTTTATTCTGCACATTGGTGTGACTAACTTCCAGCACTACTCGAGTGTTCCACTGGAACTGGTTTTCTTTTTTATTTTGGTTTGAGTTATACAGTTCCTGCTAGTGTGTATTTCGATGCATGGTAGTCTGCTACTTTGTTGCAGACATTGCGGATGTTTAACGTCATGATGCAAAGGTCTTTTGGTGTTTTCATTGAGAGTGATGTAGAGTTGTTAATATGTTGGGTGGGAGAGGGTCCAGGGTTTGGATGAATATCTCCACTTTGGCATAATAATGTGAAGATAGTTATTTGAATTGTGGATGAAATTTAGTTAAGTATGGAGTATGTGTATGAGATGTATAATTGTATCCTAATAAAAATGCTTTCCAGAAGATAAGAGGAAATGTTTCCAATCAACAGCTCCATAGTCAAACAAATACCTGGACAACTGTTTGATTTTATGTATATTAAAACGCAGTTTGGTCTTGAAAGTGGTGGTGTCTCTGTGTTTGAAGAGTGATGGTGAAATGTCAGAGTAACTATTTTGGGATGAGTTATGGTATATGTATGCTGCAGTTTTTGTTGAGGTTAGCTGATGTAGTGTGGTGTTGTGAGAAGTGAGGTGGTAGAGTGTAAGTAGGTTAAAGAAGGTTAGGGATGTTACTAAAAGTAGAGTTAGAGTGTACATGATGTGTTATTTTGGGTATGGGATGTGCTAACCTCAGGGGGACTTAGAGCCTATGAGGAGGATGGAAGGAGTGGCCTGTGATGTATAAAGCTAGAGATAGTGGGGGCGGGAGGGAATTGGGGGCAGGGTAGGGGTTCAGAGTGAGCGGAGTGGGCTTGCCCCTGCAGGGCTGAGAGTGAAAAAACTATCAGTGGAGGACTAAGGAAAGGTATGTGGAATCAAGCATTTAACTTTATTGATTGGGGTTATCAACGATACACTTATGGGGGCAACTGTGCACTAAATCTAATTAATAGTGTTGGGTAGGTATTTTAATAAGTTTGCAGCAATTATTTAACTGAGATAAATAAGTTACTATAAAATATTAGCAGGCTGAAATATAGATGGGTAGCACCATGTAGTGGTGACTATGAGGAATTTACTTTAACCAGATATTGACTGGAGCTTAGGTTGGGGTCAGTTTTGGGAGCCTTAACTGTCATGCACACCGTAAAATTAGAGGAAACAAATGCTCTAATCTCTGATTATGTATACAACAACAGTATTCACCTATGCAAAAAGCTTCAAATGGTAGCCTTGTTGTTTGCCTTCTTTTGGTGTGAGTGGTCGAAATCTATTTTTGTTTATGTCCTGGAAGGGGGGATCTTCAAGGAGAAAATGCCCTGTAATTACCAAGAAAAGACAAAAAAAGCTAAAAACTAAAAACTATGTCTTGAGAAGCTGACATTGCACCACCCTGATCCAGCAATGACTGCATCTTTAACGTTCTTGGAAAATAATCTTTCTACTGGCTACCATTTCTTCCAGAAGGAACACAGAATTACAAGTACTTCTGTGTTCATGTGCAAAGGGCCTTTTCTAGTTTTCCACAAAGACAATGTCATCCTCTGTACCATCCCTTCTTTTATGCCCAAAATAGTAACAGAGTTGTCTTTCAGTCATGTCTTTCACCTTCCAGTGGTGTATTCCACCCTGTAGAACAGAGGGTAACATATTCTATACTACCTTCATATGCACAGGTAATTGGGATTCTACCTGGACAAGACAATAGAAAAACAGAGCAGCAAGTAAAACATCTCTAAATGGTTATCTGATTATACTCATTGCATTTTATGTTGTTACTTATTTCACTGTAAGATGGCAACTAAGCAGGTAAGGGTCCATTCTACTGAAGCCACAGGAGTTACTACTGCCTTCCTTGGAGGGAATCACTCGGTCTATTTTATAAGCAGCTATCTAGTCCACAGTTCACATCTACTCTAAATATTACAACCTGGACATTGCCTCTAAAGCCTAGGTAGGATTTGCCATGGTTATCCTAAAAGTGTTTCTTTAGCCGGCACATACTGAGGGCCATCCATTCATTTCATGTGTGTTGGGAATCTTCTCAAATGTGAAGACTAGTGCATCTGAGAAGTATACAATGAATGTAGTACATTGTTTTAGGAACTTACCATAGTTGTAGATGTTCAAGCACGTTCACCGTTGCAGTGCTAGATCCTTGCCTCTTATTGTTCCGTTCATTTGGAATTCCAGGGACTGGAGTGGATACAGTCACCCTTTCTTGCTCTTCCCTCTCTTTTATCCCCACAATGTGTTCTTCCTCCTCATGTTGTCCTAGTTTTTGGAGAGACAGCTTTTGGGTTCTTCTTATTGGGGTGCAACACCCCCCTGTGCACTATACAGTTAACTGCTTTGTTTCAGCCACAGTCCCTGGGGGCTGACTGGGTAAGAAAGAACCAAAGATGGCAGGGGTGGACATCCATCTTATACAACAGATGTGCTGATGTCCAGATGGGGGTGGGGTGGGGGATGTCTACCTGGCATAGATGGAGAAGGGTACTAAACTCTGGAAGTCAGGATGGACATCCGGTCTTTAGATATAGATGTCCCTGGTGTTCTGTGGCAGAAGTCTCATGTGTGAAAACTGTTGCAACAGTAAACCTACTCCAACATCTGCAATTATGGTGAGTTCCTAACATAACTGTATTTCTCTCTCTTACTTGTTAGTGGAATACTTCATCCTGGAAAGTCCATCCAGACCTTTTTACTTTGAAATCAAGGTGAGGGGGACACTGAGGCATTCAAACCATATATCTCCCAGTCCTACAGTATGGACAATTTGCATCTAACTTCTAATCAACACCTTTTCTTTCTAAAGGTGGTGGTGATATTAAAGAAAGCCAGAAAATCCACAACCAAAAGGTCATACCTTTTAAAGTGGAAAAGCCTTTCAGAGAAATACCTGGTGTTTTGTTCTAGTCACTTGCCCAGCACCTGTTTCACATTTTTACAACAGATTTATTTTATTCCTGTCTCGGGATATATGCTTCTGCTTTGGCAACACACATAATTGTGGATGCCCATATCTTTACTTTTCTGGCAGTCAAGCAGTTCATTTAGGGATATATTTCCTATTAGAGCCGCCTCCTGAAGTAGATTGTTTGGGATATTGACTGTCTTTGGGAAGATGACCTTTCCTTTATTTGAACCATACATGTCAGCAGTTCTTAAATTTTTTTCTAATACAATAGTTCCTTTGGCAGCATTCACCTCAGCCAGGAGAGTTTCCACATTTTAGACCTTCTTATAATGTGTGGAGAGTATTCGATACTGACCTCACGTGGACGGGGTCTTCCTGAGAACCTCTCCTGTCTTTATGCCCCAGCTGGTGTCAGCATGTGTTCTGTACCAAGTGATCCATATCAGCTTATTTGTTCTTATACTTTATTGATGCATACACGTTTAGTCTGTTTTGTCTACTTATTTCTTGAAGATGTGGCTGCCTTTTTATTTATCATCTGGCAGTATCATTCAGCGTCTCGTGGATATTACTGTCAGAGCTTCTCTCACAGCTTACTCTCCCAAAACACCATCATAGCAATGCTTCTGGGAGTCTGTGGCTCTTGCTTTGTCATCCATGAAAACGTAGTGTGGTTGTATGTAGTAATTTTTGTCCATTATGAAAAGGCCATAAAAAACACAGTGAAACTCAACCTCATTTTGGTTTCATTGTGAAGCTTCTGACCCCATTTGTTTGAGGAATGTCTGCTACAAGAATTCCCAGTGTGTGACATCACCTTGATTGTTCAGATGACCCCATCCAAAGTGAAGCTATTACTACTTTTCCTGAGAGTTAAGGTGCTGTAGTTATTTTTGATCTTGTCCATTCCTGCAGATACTTGACTGACTCAGATCCATTGTATGAATACTGCTACCAGCTCTGTATGGCTATGATTTTGATAACTTGATATATGATTCTGTAATTTCAGGGAACTTCTCAGTTATGATTCTTACCATGGATATTTATGAGCAGCAAACGGCATTCTTGTTAACATTAGAAGTATTATGGTTTGGCATTTTATCTCCCTGTAAAAGAGCAGTGACATTGTCATAGTCGGTTAGATTGCTGGATAGGGAGAACTGGATTAGGAGTCCTATAGCTGCCTTCCATCTGCATGCTTGTGTTCAACTTTGTTAGCAGCTATAGCTTACATTCTTGGCAACACTTTGAGCAGCAGAGGTAGTCAATCATTAATACATTACACAGTGAAGGCATAAATGGACCTGATGTGCCAGTTATCTGGAAACAGAGGCAGGATGAGGGAGAAAGGAGAATGGAGTCATCCCTCTGACTTAGGCCATTGCCTTGGCAGGCAGTAGCAAATCCTGCAAGGTAAGGGCCATTTGGAACTTGGAAGGATCTCAGTTTGTTTCAGTGCTCATTAAAGAAATCAGGGAAGGGTGCATGCTGTAGGGATAGCAGAGCAGAGTAGTGAAAACCATGGACGGACTCAAGGATAGAGAGGGAGGAGATTTATTGGGAACTGGCTGCCATGAGGGAGGATAAAGCTCAATGACCAGATAGACTACTTCCCAGAGTAATAAAGAAAGTGCCTAGTAGATTACCAGAGAGCTCTGTCTGAATGCAGTACTCTTTAGTGTCACCTCTCTGAGGGAACAGAAAACAATATCATCCTCATTGTTAGTGCCACAGTGATGGCTACCGCAAAGTAGGATGGGGAGGAGTCTAGGGAGGATTTACAAAGGCTGAACACATGGAAGGAAAACAAAGAAAATTGTGATTCCCTGCAATCAGCTCTGGTGCCAGTATCAACTGGGGCAGAGGGGGAGTTGAACTGATGGTAGAAGAGCAGGAAGATGATGTGGGAGGATTTGTGTACCAGGAGCAAAGTGAGAGGGCAATGGCAACAGCAAACAGATTGATGGAGTGTACCCTAATAAAAATGCTTTCCAGAAGATAAGAGGAAATGTTTCCAATCAACAGCTCCATAGTCAAACAAATACCTGGACAACTGTTTGATGTTGTGTAGGCCTGATAATGTAAGGGACATCTTGCTGTTGGCCGAAAAAAAGAGAAAGGCTACCAGAAAGGGCTATGACATGGAGGGGAAATGATAACTTCTATGCTCAGAGGTCAGAGGGTGCATAACTCATCCTGTGTCAGACAAGGGATGGACATGATTTACACAGCATCATGTCAGGGTTATTTGAAGTGGTCATCCTGAGAAGGAAAGACAAGCAGAGGGACTGGGCACTGGTAACAGATTGTAGTGGCTCATTACTCCCTGGATTTGCAAAAGTAGTTTTTCACAGCTGGGATGGATTGTAGACCTCTACAATAGAGTTGCGGAATTGGTGGTGGAGAAGGAAACAACTGAAATATTCCAGGTCATGTGCCATGTGGGAAAAGAGAAAGGGAGAAAGAGAGATCAACAGATGTTAGAATGTTTAGCACACTTAAAAGGGCAAATTAGGCTCATTGTCTTCTTTAAGAGTCAGGTAAAGATATTGAAATATATTATAAGTTGCCACATTGGAGGCTGAGTTATCCAAGAGCTATATTTTCAATTAAGTTAACATAAAACATGAGTCAAAAATTAGTGTACAAAACCACTGACTCACTGTTTTCAAAGATGTCATCAGATCAGTGATGTAATAGTAATGACCGTGGTTAACTAGCGGAACTTTAGAATGTTAGAACTAAGTAGAACCTGTGTGAGAGAACTGAAACATCTGCATTGTTCAGATATCAAAGAACTCTAGATGAGCTGTAACTTCACAACAGTATCATTTCAAGTTTTAAGACATGGGTTGCATTTTCAGCTACTGCACTAAAACTAAGGATAGAGAGGTCCATTGTAGAGGATGGAACAGAACTGCAGTAGTAAGTCTATGTACTCATTATATTAGTATATTTTATTTATATATATATATATATATGGGCTACTACTATATATATCAAATTTCAATTCACACAACATTGGGGCAGGGGGCAAATGCTTGCCGATGTAATGAGGTTCGTGGGATGACAGTGGTGTGGTGAAATTTTTCATCGATGAGGGATAGGACCTATATATATATATATATATATATATATATATATATATATATATATATTCTATTAGTTCTATGTACTAATTTCACTTGTGGTGTTAAAATCATGCTTTAATATGAGTTGAATTATGTTGCCTACAAACTTGTATCATTCTGCAATTTATTTGTGCTCCTTATTGGACTATTGTTAATTTAGACTTTCAGATCAAAGGAAACTCCGCACTTTATGATGTACTGCAGTCTCAAAGCATTTTGCATTGAGACTTTTGTTTGTGATTTTGAGATACCAAATTTTTGCTGTTTGTTTTAACTTCAATGTGAATTTATATTGTATTGTACTATCACGTTATTACCTATATATACATACACACACACACACACACACACACACACACACACACACACACACACACACACACACACACACAGACATATATCTATATTTTGAAGTATATTTAGTGTATTTTGTAGCTGTTCTTCTGCTTATCTTTTAACATTTGCTTGCTTGAATGTCATCTGTTTTGTAAAGTAGTTTACGATAAAGCACTGTAATAAAAGTTGATCTGAGCTGCCTGGCATGGATGCCCGTAAGCAACTGACATAGCATGTTCAGACCATCAAAAATATTATAAAATTAAATGAGCTATCCATATCCTTTGGAGAGGACAAACTAGGTTCTTATTCACTAAGCAAATCTTGTGCAAGTGGTCATTTGTGAGCTACGCCATCTTCTGTTGGGAAGCCTTTAGGAATGTACAGTGTAACTGGATGCAGTCGACTTTTGTCCTTTCTGATAAGGTTATAAACAAGTAATAAGACAAAATCTTATTTTGGGTTACAGTGTGAGGTTTCTGAGATTAGTTGTTAAGGTTGACAGTCCCAGTGAAACTCCACTCAGGTTGTATCAACAGCTTCATCCAGATGGAAGTTTTTCCTTGATCCCCTGAGAGTAGAGATCTTTCCTGGTTATTCAATCCTCTCTTTTCTAGCAGTCACTTGACTGACCCAAACCTCTTATAGAGGTGTTATGAACTGTGTTGCTGGCACATATGCGTGGCTGTGGTTTTGACAGCTGGACACTTGACTCTGTAATTCCAGTGGACATCAAAATGTATGTTGTTAACATGGACATTTCTGAGGAAAAAGGATTTTTTCTTAACATTAGACATATCCCCGTTTGACAGTTTGTATCCCAGTGAAGAAACAGGGGGACTATCCTAGTCAGGCAGAGTGCTGTCCTGGAAGAAATACATCAGAAGCCTTATAACAGACTTCCCCTCCGTAGACATGGCTGCCCTTATATCTGTTAATGGAGAATGCTGGACCACACCAGTTGTGTGGCTCTCAGGATGTTATGGGAGTGGTGTAACATCTAGGAGCTACTGCATATCATCTCACTGTCCACAGCTGTCACCTTCTTTGCTCAAGAAACAGTGACAAAGCTAGAAATAAGGGTAGAAAAAGGACCAAACCAGGGGCATTTTTTTTAATCCATTACTTTAAAGTAACATAAAAAGTTACCAGAACAACAGTTTTAGCATCAGATTGTCTTTTTCCAAACAAAAAGAAGTATGAAACGCTTAATAGCTATCCAACCTTCAACGATTTATCAGAAAAGAAAGAAAAAAGATCATTTTTATGTGGGACAGGGCAAAACCAGGGACATTTGAGAGGTATGCATCACATGTCTAGATCTCTGAATAGTAATTGCTCTCAACCTCTGTCTTATCACTAGAATCAGGGACATATCCAAAAATAATCATGGACACCTCTTAAAATATTAATACAAGAAACATGAAAAGGTGACTGAGTTAGGGAATGTGGACTGGCAGACATTTTCAGAAGTTAAAGAAATTTATGACTTTAATTATTGCCATTGTTTATTAAATGCTGTGAAACCCACCTAATTTCCTCCTAAACTGACAGTTTTAGGATGCATGATTATGAAGTACGGAGCAAATTTCTGAGCCAGTGTTGTGGACAGCCAGGAGATATGCTCAGCGGTAATGGAAAGCGTTTTACTTTTATCATATTTAGTGGCAGTAGCTGTTTCAAGAGATAATACACTGCTGCCCTTTGCCTAACCATGCCACTTGGTATTCTGGACTTGCACTTATGCATATTCCATTGTTCTGCATTATCACCAGCTTATGTCTTTGTTGACTCTGTCAGAGGTTGCAGGTTTGCAGATTTGGCAGCATTTCGAGTATGGATGTACACAGCTGCCAAGGCATTATACTGTGAAGGCATAAATGCACTTGATGCTCTGATTATTGGGAGAACAGGAAGGACCTTTGAGTTCAGCCACTTCTGAGTCAGCAAACCTTGTAAAGTAAACGTCATCTGGACCTTAGCCAGGCTTTTGTTTGAGTTATCCAGGATCTAGACATGTTCAAATAAAAAACACTTTGAGTACAATAATTTTACAAACTTTGAGAACAATAATTTTACAATCTTCAAAAATAGCATAAAACATTTACAGTTTAAATAATTATTTAGAGAAATTTTAGCCAGTTTAGTGAAATTAAAGGTAAGTTTGTGCAATACAAAAAGGAATTTCAATATGAAGTGAGAGAAAAAGCAGGGTTATGGCGTATTTAGATAAGAGAGTCATGGGAAAGAAACTAATTGAAGTAAGAAAGTGAGTGAAGAAGGGGTAAGGTATGAACAGGTATTTATTCATATTTAGGGATATAGTTTAACCTGGGCTCAATCAAGAAAAAAGCCCGATGTTGGCTAGGAAGTCTTTCAGAAGGTTTTAGAGGAATGGAGGGAGGGTACTGACCTGATGGATACAGGTAAGGCGTTACAGGTCTTAGCAACATGATATGAGTACAGACCATGCCAGGGCTGGCCTTAGACCAATTAGACCTGTTTGGCCCAGTAGGGCCCCACACTAGGATATGACAGGGTTATTATGCCTTATATGGCCGAGAAATTTGCCTTAGAGGCACCGTAGACAAGCATAAGATATTTTTACTATTGGCTGTTTTGGTCCTGAAGTAGTTAAAAATATTGCTGTTGGATCAGACAATGTTTCCTGTCGTGTATTGTACTGTTGGCTAGCTCAGCATTTTAATAACTGCAGCTTCAGCCTTCTTGTATGGCTCACAGCTGCTTGAACTCCCAGAGTTGTCAGTTGCTTTGCTCAACAAAGGGTTTTATCCACAAACTGATTTGAATAATCATTAAGTTTTGAGTACTGCTCTAGTTATTATCTCAGAAGATAGCAAGACAAGGCTTAAGTTCAAGATTGACGGAGAGATATTGTATTTTATTTTGCTTCTCAGGCTGGTAAAGGATATGTGATTGGTTGCTAATAAATGCAATTTCAAAAAATTACTGTAGAATAAATAATCTCAGTCAGTATGAAAACAAACACTAATAAGCATAAAAAAGATACCGTGATGAGAGGTACCTTCTGATCACTAAGATATTTGACAGAGTGTTACCAGTTCATCAGTATAGCAGAGAAATGCTTGCTGCATTCACAAGTAGGAGCAAAATAATTCTAGAAAAGTGATGATGCTTAGTGACTAATCTAAATTATCTCTGCGTGCAATCCTTACTGTCGCCCTTGTGACTTGTGTTATTACTCAAGCATATCTGCATGCATTAGTCCACTTTTTTGGTTTAACAAATATTTAAATAAATGAAACAAACCTTCAGGCATAAATGTGGTGTGGTGTGTTGGCAATACCATTTCTAAGGTGAAGCCAGAGATTATTTTAACACAGTCTTAAGTAGATATGATACAGTAATTTAATCAGTAGGCATTCCACCTATGTCCCTGCTGGACAGTGGCATAGGGTGCTGACTTGTTGGAACATGGGCTAAATTCTTGGCTAGGCTTGTAAGTGCCTCAGGGCCAATAGCCTAGTAACTTCCTATGACCCTATGATCCAGTAAGAAGAGTAGCTATGCAATGTCATAACATCATGTAGTACAATGTTTCTATGATGAAAATAATATTAAAAGCATAAAATGCTTTCAGTAAGTGCTATTGTTGGAAGTGGGGTGTGAAGGAGAGTAAGGTGTGAGTCAAATGAGAGGAGGAAGGGAAATGAAGGAAATGGAAAAGCAGACCCTGAGAGGAATCACATGATGTTGTATTTGGTGGATGCTCTACAAGTCTAATAGCTGACTTGTTTTAACATCTTATGACATAATATAAGCATATAAGACCATACATTCCTGACACCGAATCTGAAATAGTCTTAAGTCCAGGAAACCAAACTGAAGGGGGAGTGTCAGTTGAGGGGCCCCATCAAAATGCTCCAGATTGGGTCCCACAATTGCTAAGGCCTACCCTGGACCATGCCCAGAAGGTTTGGTAGGTTTTGCGGACAATGATGACAGAATGAGAACATAGTTGTGTAGAATGATATTTAGTGCTAGACAAACAGATGGATGTTGAATAATTTTACATATGGTTCTTCTTGTTGTTCTTCTTTTGGCTTTTCCCGGTTAGGGGTACCCAAAGCGGAACTCCGGTCCGCTGATGATTGGCAGTAGATTTTTACGGTGCCAAGGTGCCAGCCCGATGCCCAACCTTCAGCAAAGGCATGCCCATTCACGCATGTCTTTCGAACGCCACTTGACTGTGGGGAGGACATGCAGACTCCACACAGAAGGCATTCCAGCTGAGAATCGAATGGGAGAACCTCTTGCTGTGAGTAAGAAGCTGTATATATATATGTTAGTTGATGGGGTTGTTCTAACCAATGTAGGCTTTTTAGTGCTATACAGTGATGGGTTCTGAAAGGGTTATTTGTTGCAAATTTAACCACTTGATTATAAAAATGTTTTGCTTTTTGTGAGGTTAGTAAGGACAACAGCACCAGAACGTAGTGAGAAAAGCAGATAAGCAGTGTCAAGTTTAGCTTTAGATGCATAGGTGAGAACGTTTTGGAATCTGTAAAGCATTCCTAGTTTTCTGTGAGTTTTTTTTTTTAATGTAATTTTGTATACACAGGTCAAATTTAATATTGTCATCCACTATCATCCTTAATAATTTGCTATCAGATGTTATTTCAATGGCTGAATTGTGAATATAGAGAGAGGAATTTAATTTTTTTTTTCATGAGACAGAGATTTGGAGAAAAATAACATTGAGTAATCCTGCAAGAAATAGCTCTGATGACTCAAAAAGGTTGATGGTGGAACCCTAAGACATGTTAGGTGGATTGTAAATATATCGGTAAGTTAGATATATCCTAACTATAAAAGATAGGTCTTCAATTCCTGCATAAAGTCAACAAGCAATGGGGAATCCCTCAGCCAGGCTGGTAGCAAATTCCACAAGATGGGACCTTGGTAGGTAAATATCCAGAAGTCCTAAGGCTGCAATCAATATGAGGATGCTTCTGACAGCCCCTGGGAGGCAGACCATGGAGGTCTGATTAGCTTATACCAGGACCCATGTCATGTAGAGCCAGATAAACTGAAATCTATGTAGGTCCAGGCAAACTAAAAGCTATGTAGATCCAGATAAACTAAAATGTGGACTTTGTAAATAATGTGCTGCTTAATAGGCATCCAGTGGAGAATTTACACAACCTATGTAATGCATTAGAACTTAGAGACCCTAATAAATAACCAGATAGCAGAGTTCTGTACCACCTATAAACAAGGAAATTCTGTATTAGGTAGGTCTAGGTATAAGGCTTTGCAGTAGTCAAGATGAAAGAGTACAGCAGTGTGCAGTGGAGAAGGGAGGTTAGAAAGTGGAATGAAAATCCGTCTATCTTTCAATTTTTCATGTAATGCAAATTAGGCCATCTGCTCACAAAATCTTGCTCTGACATCTCTTTGCAATTTCAGGCAGAAGTAAAACACATTTAACCAGAGCAACTGATAGTTTTACTATATCTTTTTGAGGGTTTCAGTTCAAGAAAAAACAGTAAGTTGAAACTTAAACATTCATACATGTAAAACACTGTGCAAAAGCTGCCCACTTCATAAGCAGTACTGGATTTAGTAGGGTAATTTTGCAGGGAATCCTGTTTTAATTTGCTCACCATCTTAAATGTAATGCAGGAAAAAGTTCTGTTCACAATTCTGGCAAATTATTGTAGTGTTGCAGTAGTTGTCTTGGAAGAAAGAAAGCGTGGACCTGTAAGGTACTCACCATAAGAGCACATCTGCCAGTTAGAGAATCTCGAAGCAGCAGGAACGTTGACAAATCATTCCTCTTTATGCTGTATCTATCTCATGTAGAGTCCTGGCATTACTGCCAATGTACATTGCTGGGCCATAGCACCGTTTCTGGCACTACTTCCCTCAGATCCCTACAGGGGAAAACAGGACGGTGTGGGTGATGTGCAGAAGGCATTTCTTAGGAGTCAGTACTAATCATACCAGCACAAACAAAAATTCTTCTTCTTGAAGGCAGAATCTGCAAACTGGCTGCAGTATACGGCTCTGTGTGTAGAGGAAGTTGTTGTGGACTTCTCTGTCTTTAACAGAAGGCCATGCAGTTCTTGAAGACCTCTGTAAAAAGACCATATAGGTTTTTGTGTTCATATTATTTCATATTGCTTCATACTAACTTTAAACAAAGTGAGGAGTCTGTAATGTATTGTAGAAAGGGACCGTCTGCCTTGGGCATTGAGGGTTAACACATGGGCAGAAGAGAACTGAGACCTCCCAGTCTTTCTAGATCATAATTGTCTGCATATGTGGAGCTGCACCTACAAAGCAGATCTTGAGTATGACATCCTGTGTCCAATATAATTCACACACTGATTCAATCATTTTTTGTAGAGTTTTATCCAAGCTATAATGGTAGAAGAGTCCATTAATTTGGCTTTAATTTTGCCCAGCTGTACAACTTTATAAGAGAAGTGCCATGGCATAAGACATTTGTCTTAATTTCTTTTTGCTGCAAAATAGGTATCAGTCAGTCAACGTCTTCTATCAGTAACTGCGACACATTAACTTATAGATAGTTGCAGATGTACTTAAAAGTATTTGTTTTATTCTCCCATTATTTCACAGTCATGTTCCTCTGAGGAGAATGGACTCCACCTTCCCTTACAGTCAACTATCGAACTGTACTCTGACAGCAGAATTGATGAAGGACAGTGCTCGTCCACCACGCCTCCACATTCATTCAGTCTCAGGTTAGTAGTAATGTGTTTTGTTACTAAAGCATGAGTTGCCCTGAAACATAAATGACAAGACTGTACACTATGGAGAATTTGTGATCCTTATGATAACAATAAATATAGTACATTTGTGTTAATATACTTACACCACGGTAGCAAATGTTTGAATAACAGAATGAGGAACAGGACACTTGATTGTGTAACCATTTAATGAATCCATAGTGACCTTCTCCTACTTAACAATTAGTGCTAGTGATCGTTAAATCTTGTTCTTCAGTCAGCACTGCTGATTGGTGCCAGTGATTGTAAAGTCTTGTTTTTTGATCAGTACCGATCAAACCTTGTAATTTGATGCCAGACTGATGCAGGTAGAAAAGACTCTCCTACAAGCTTTTTGCACATAGAAACACTGATTAAGGGGTTGTCTGAGTGGTTAGGCAATAACGTTAAGTTTGATACAACAGAACAGCTACCTCTGGGTAGTAAGGCAGTAACATTTAGAGTGACATAAACATCAATCCTTTGGAATTACTGAGAACAGCATTATGTTTATAGTTATGCAGTAACATTACGCTACAGCTATATACCCTATAGTGCAGTAAGGGCAGCATTCCCTGGTGTAAAACGGAGCTGTCAGGGTGCGGGTGAATGAAGGGGCAGATCTTGCTCACATCTCTCGGGGGGGATGGGGATATATGCATTTGGGGATGCAAAAGCAAGGTACGCTTTACCTGGAGGAGACTGGAGAAACCGACCTGCAGTGCTTCCTGGTAAGTGGGTGGAGATTGCCGTGTTGGTGCAAAGTGAGGGACATTCCATGGTCTGACACCAAAATGTGAGCATTCATGGGGTGGTAGAAATGGGAGGAAAATTGCTGATAACTGCCAGAATTGACCTCCTCCCTTGAAAGTGCATAGGGTATCAGTTGCTGCCAGCTAACCTGATGGTTATCAGGTGGCTGGTGTATAAAGAAATAGTAAAACAAAAACTTGCTGTATCTCTTACTGTTTATCCCTTTTCCTATACCTAAAGAGTTATTACGCTAAAGTTTACACTATATGTTAAAATCTCTGTATTGTGCTACGGTCTCATACTCCATGAAATATTCCACAGCCTTTGTTTACAGACATGTTTCTGTTAGTTCAGTTATACATACTTTTCCTGTTATTTACAATTATTAATAAACTTTTTAGCACTGTACTTGCTTTTCACTTATTTATTGTATGCTGATGTGCAATTGTATTTTATTTTAGTTTCTGCCTGTATTTCTTTTGTATGTTGTACTTCTTTTGTTTGATTAATGTCTTTGTTTTGTTTTTCCCATCACCTCTGAAAATGGCCTCTGCCCAATAGGACTAGCTTAGTTAATTAAATATAAGTAACAAACTAGCAAACAAATAAATGTTAAAGGTAATTTAGCGGTGAATCCTGTGGAGCACTGTTTTGTGCAATAAAGTTTAAACATTACATAATGAGGCATATAGAAGAAGAAAGTTGCTAGTAAAGCCAGAAATTAGGTTACCTGAGTTCAGATTCATTGTTTTGTCTTTGCCAGTCATTTGCCTTTAACAAGATTAAGGAAAATCTTACTATTGTAAAACAAAACTATAAAGGCAGAGGACTGAGACTGATGCAGGCCTTAAAAGGTATTTAGACTCTTGCTGTTTTGGAGGTAAAAGAGAGGAATGCATCATCATCAGCATACCTGCCTAGAATTTTACAGAAGGTCCATGATTTTTCCTCAGATTTCTGTGCTGTCCTCCATAAAGTTGTTGATTTTCTTGTAAATAAATAAGGGTTCCAGTTAGTCAATAATGACAGACATTAGAGTTTCATACTTCTTACTGTTCGGTGAATTAGAGTAATAATTAAAAATTGCCACCAATTTTGGACCTTTGCCCCCAATTTTTTTTTGGATTGTCCTGAATTCTTGAGCAAATAAGCTGAGAGGTATGCTCATTAGTGTTGTACTGAATTAGATTTTGTTCAGATTTGTCCATTTGGTTCACAGACAAGGTTTGCTGTTTCTGTTGGCGTTGGGACCATGTAACTGATACACGTACTGATTATCCTTCACGAGTGTATTTTGTTCCAATAGCTGTAGATTTTTTTATCCTCACTTTGGAATCTTACACAGTAGTCTGGAGATAGAAGTGTTTCTTTGGTCAGCAAGTTGGTCACTTTGTCTACTTTTGTGCACATCAGGAATATATTTATTGACATTTGATTATCAGGAAAGTCTGAGTGGGTAGGATCCCATTTTCAGTGGAGGCCCAGGGAGAAAAGATTCAAAGTATTACCAAACATTTTAAAAACAATAATGTTACAATCTTCAAAAATAACAGAAAAAAAACACCTACAGTTTAAATAATTATACCAAATTAGACATAATATGAAAACATTGGCTAAGAAAAGATGCAAGTTATAGGACGATGATTTATATTTTAGAGAAAGTTTAGCCAGTTTATAGAAAAATTAAAGGTGAGTTAGGATAATACAAACGGGAACAGCAATACGAAGTGAGAGAAAAGCAGGCTTATGGTATATTTAGAGAGAAAGTCAGGAGAGAGAAGCTGCTAGAAGTAAGGAAGTGAGTGAAGGAGGAAGAGTAAGGAGGTGTAAGGTATGAATAAGTACTTGTTCACATTTAGGGATATTGTATATCCTGGTGTTGAGCAACAAATGAGACAGCTTTTGGCTAGGAAGTCTTTCACAAAGGTTTTGATGGATGATTTCATTCATACCTTAGTGGTGCAGCAGTTAGTGTTGTTGCCTCACAGCGAGAGGTTCTCCGATTCAATTCTTGGCTTCGATTCTCCTTCTGTGTGGAGTCTGCATGTACTTCTGTTTCCTCCCACATTCCAAAGACATGCTTCTAGAGCATTTCTCCCCAGGTCTCTACTGAAAATGGGCTCTGTCCCAGTCAGACTTTCCCAGTAAACAAATGTTAAAAAAAATACCTTGAGTTTCCAATCAGTCTGCACTCAAAAAGGAGAACCACAAGGTTCCATACATGCTTCTCTGCTGTTTTCTGTCTTTATAAATAACATTTTCATTGGCCTACATTGTCTCCCGCTCCTTCTCTGTGCAGATGACATGGTACAATTTAAACAAATATCTCAGTACCCAGCTTCCAGACAGACCTGCAAGAAGAGTTCCTAATCTTATTCTGCTGGATCTCCAAAGACAGCCTCCATCTCAACTTCAGCAAAAAAAAAAAAAAAAGAGAGAACCTCTTTGCATATCTATGACCACAACACCCATAGAAAACACTACCTCTTCAAATACCTTGGCATGTAACTTGACCCATAAATTAACTTTTTCCTCTACCTTTACTATACAAGGATGAAGGTTACCTCACTCTTATTTTGGGCCAATAAAATCTCCCCCTTTCATTACTAAACCTTCAAAAACAGCCATAGGCAAAGGTATTCTGTTCTCCCAACTTGAATACTATCTCCCCTTCATAGTCTCAACATCACAATAAATAAAAAATAAACAAATTCCAAATGCATTTAAACAATAACCACTAAAATTTGGAAATTTATTGACCAGCCCTCTAAAAATGAGTACCACTGCAAAACACTGAAGAACACAGAATGGTTTTCTGTTCAACAAAGGTTTGGCATTCTGCTAGGATATCAGCTCTCCAAACTCCTAGTCAGCTCATTCAGACCTTTCCTCCCATAGCAGCTAAAATAATTGGACAACCTTCCTCTTACAGCCTCGGAAACCACAACAACTCTGTCCCCACACTACCACCTCCCTCAATTAAAATACATTGTACAGATCACTGCTTCTCTAAAATAGGTCCAAAATCTGGGAAAGAATTCTCCACAAATAAAGGACACTTCATTTTATCAAATATTAGGCCTCAACTAAAGGCCCATCTCCTCTCATTAGTCAACTGTCGTCGCCTCTCATTCAGCTGTACCACCTGTCCTGAGCTACAGTGCTCTCTCTTTCTCTAACTAGTAATACTCTTGCTATCCCTTATATGTCAGGTACTATGTACTTTTCACTTACATAATATTTTGCTTAATATAATTTCTCCTCCCAGCTACTCACTAATTCTAAAATTCACTCCACTCAGCTATCCTATCGTTCCCATTTAGCACATTCCTGTAATTGTCACACAGGCGCCTCACTTTCACTTGAAAGTTGTCTTGATTTATTGTAAATAATGCATATTACAAGTATGGATGCTCTTTATGTTTCTATTAGCTGTTAATGATATTTTACACGTGTGCATTTACATTATACTCTTACTGTCTTTCATTAAATGTAATTCTGAAACTGGTCACTTGTGATCAGTGCTCTTCGCTGATAAACATAGCTAAAAAGAATAAATAAATAAATAAAATTCCAAATGTTGGTGTAATTACTTTTTAGAGAATGGTTTAAATAACAAGAGAGGTAGGATAAGCTCTTCTGCACTTATATGTTTGAACTTAGTTTGAGGTCATATATCCTGAGGATGCTTCAGTTTAACTTTCAGTAGGTGCTGATGCACATTTTATGATCTGATCATTTTTAACTGAAAAGAGAAGTCCAGTTCTAGATGAAAACATTTAATCCTGAGACACATTTATTTGCAAGGGAGGGTGCCAAGTAAATAATTCATAGAAAACTTCCCCAATGTAGTGTCCTTCCAGAATGTTGAGGGGTTTGTGAGCATCTGACGACAGAAGTAGAGCTACTGAGTAAAAGCAACACGATACAAATTTTGCAGTTTTTACTGAGATTGCTGTACATACAGCAGCAGGCCTCTCAGCTGTCCCTATTTTACAGGAACATGCCTATTTTCAGGCTGGCTATATCCCAGTACGCGATGTCCTTTATTTTTGGAGGTATTTTCAGGCTTGATTTGCACACTGTTTTCTCTACCCCGCCCCCACAATTGCAAGTGATTTTTGAAGCTGTCTAGTATGCAGAAAGCCATACTATATGACCAATGTCCTAGTGTCACCAATAATTTAAAGAAAGATGACACACATTTCCCTTTTTAAAAAGGTAAAATAAATTACCATGTGTGGTAAAATTTTGCAATAAAGTTCATTAAGTCTAGAAATGTTACAGTGTCTCCTTGATAATGTGCTTATATTATTTCATCGTTGTCAGTCTTGTTTTTAAGTGTGTTTCTGAGATGTATCCCACATTCCTACTAGAAGTTGGAATAGCTGTATGCTACTTGGTATTTATTTATTTTAACATTTGTTTACTGGGAAAGTCCGACTTGAAATGAGCCATTTCTCTAGGGTTACCACCTGTCCCATTCAGTTGTGTCCTGACAAAAAATTGTAAAAATGGCAAATGTCCTGAGATTTTAGGACAAAATTATTTCTTATATTTTATGTAATAGTTGCATAAAACAGTTATTCTGCATCTAAAATATATAAATGTTGTAAGAAACAGAATAAGCACCTAAAATACTACAAGAATAAGCTTTTATTTAGGCAAAAAAGTTAAGTTCTAACCTTTGTACTGAGTGTGGGTATGTGTCGGCCTGTGAAATCTGATGTTTGTACCAAAAATGTCCCACTTTGGCCATTTGAAAAGGTGGCAACCCTACATTTCTCAGCAGAGGGCCGGGGAGAAACACTCCAGATTTATATTAGATTTTATGTTATATTTCCAGATTTTTGGCTGTATGTACATGCTTTTCAAGAGCCTTTGTAACTATTTTCAGCGCTGCAGGTTGAGAGGTGTGCACAGCAGTCATTAGCTAGACATATTTTTGTACTTATTGTGAAAACATGCGACGGTCCATCTTTCTTCTCCTTTCTTGAATTCACTTAAGATTACCTTGTTAAAGAGGGCTTTGACTTTGTTTTCTGTAATAGAAGAACTTTTATCAGGAATGCAGAAAAAGTCGAAACTGATGTGTGCAATAAGCTCTAGGTAAGACTGTTAGTAATAATTAAGACTTTCTGAGCTTATCTAAGAAGGTTGAAGGGGAGAAACCAGAGATGTCTGGCAATCAAGATTGATGTTAAAACATATGAATGAAAAGAGATGCTAAATATCAAAACACCACATGGTCTGCAGAATGAATGATGAATAAATGTGGATAAAGACCTCTTCATCATGATTTTAATGTTCTTATCTGACATGACAAGAGCCATGATAAGTTTATATCTGTATACATTGTTGGGATATATTAAGTTTTCTTTTCATATTGCAATTTGTCGTTCGGATCAATATTCTACCTCCAGTGATGACAACTCTGAAAACCTGAATGAAGTTGGCAGAGAAGCATCTCCGATGGTAAGCTGTCTTTAACACAGTATAGTTTGATTTTGCATGTATTAAAACACTTAGGTTAGGTCTTCTACTGTGGTATCTTTTAGAGTGTTGATGAAACAGTTAAAAATAATTGTTCACTTCATCTTATCAATCCTAAATTATGCATGTACCCATCACAACTTTAACTATGAACATTTTAGTCTGAATTCTGAAGCTTAGTCATTTTCTTATAGGTTAGAATTTGTTTACAGTTTTAGACATTTGAGGGGATACTGCCAATATCTGCAAGTAAAATCCAGCTGAGGGTATGATACAGCTTTCTAAAACCCTATCACTGGATTCCTCTCACTTTTATGTCTGGCAGGTGGTATAGAAGAGCTGGTAACAAGCTGTTTCCTGTTGTCCAGTGGTTTGATTCCCTTAGTTTCCACTGCCTAACACTGACTCTGAGCAAGTCACTTAACCGGACAGCATTCCCAGCCTCAGTCTGAAAAAAGATCCATAGCGATCAGTGCTCTACCCTAGTCAACAAACAGAAGAAAAATAAAGATCCATGGAGAGCAGTGCTCTACCCCAGTCAACAAACAGAAGTAAAATAAAGATTCATGGAGATCAGTGCTCTACCCCAGTCAACAAACAGAAATAAAATAAAGATCCATGGACATCAGTGCTCTACACCAGTCAACAAACAGAAGTAAAATAAAGATCCATGGAGATCAGTGCTCTACCCCAGTCGACAAACAGAAGTAAAATAAAGATCCATGGAGATCAGTGATCTACACCAGTCAACAAACAGAAGTAAAATAAAGATCCATGGAGATCAGTGCTCTACCCCAGTCAACAAACAGAAGTAAAATAAAGATCCATGGAGATCAGTGCTCTACCCCAGTCAATAAATAGAAGTAAAATAAAGATCCATGGGGATCAGTGCTCTACCCTAGTCAACAAACAGAAGTAAAATAAAGATGCATGGAGATCAGTGCTCTAATATAGTCAACGAACGGATATAAAATAAAGATCCATGGAGATCAGTGCTCCACCCCAGTCAACAAACAGAAGTAAAATAAAGATCCATGGAGATCAGTGCTCTACCCCAGTCAACAAACAGAAGTAAAATAAAGATCCATAGAGATCAGTGCTCTACCCCAGTCAACAAACAGAAGTAAAATAAAGATCCATAAAGATCAGTGCTCTACCCCAGTCAACAAACAGAAGTAAAATAAAGATCCATGGAGATCAGTGCTCTACCCCAGTCAACAAACAGAAGTAAAATAAAGATCCATGGAGATCAGTGCTCTACCCCAGTCAACAAACAGAAATAAAATAAAGATCCATGGACATCAGTGCCCTACCCCAGTCAACAAACAGAAGTAAAATAAAGATCCATGGAGATTACTGCTCTACCCCAGTCAACAAACAGAAGTAAAATAAAGATCCATGGAGATCAGTGCTCTAATACAGTCAACAAACAGAAGTAAAATAAAGATCCACGTAGATCAGCGCTCTACCCCAGTCAACAAACAGAAGTAAAATAAAGATGCATGGAGATCAGTGCTCTAATATAGTCAACAAACGGATATAAAATAAAGATCCATGGAGATCAGTGCTCCACCCCAGTCAACAAACAGAAGTAAAATAAAGATCCATGGAGATCAGTGCTCTACCCCAGTCAACAAACAGAAGTAAAATAAAGATCCATGGAAATCAGTGCTCTACCCCAGTCAACAAACAGAAGTAAAATAAAGATCCATAAAGATCAGTGCTCTACCCCAGTCGACAAACAGAAGTAAAATAAAGATCCATGGAGATCAGTGCTCTACCCCAGTCAACAAACAGAAGTAAAATAAAGATCCATGGAGATCAGTGCTCTACCCCAGTCAACAAACAGAAATAAAATAAAGATCCATGGACATCAGTGCCCTACCCCAGTCAACAAACAGAAGTAAAATAAAGATCCATGGAGATTACTGCTCTACCCCAGTCAACAAACATAAGTAAAATAAAGATCCATGGAGATCAGTGCTCTAATACAGTCAACAAACAGAAGTAAAATAAAGATCCACGTAGATCAGCGCTCTACCCCAGTCAACAAACAGAAGTAAAATAAAGATCCATGGAGATCAGCGCTCTACCCCAGTCAACAAACAGAAGTAAAATAAAGATCCATGGAGATCAGTGCTCTATCCTAGTCAACAAACAGAAGTAAAATAAAGATCCATGGAGATCAGTGCTCTACCCCAGTCAACAAACAGAAGTAAAACAAAAGATCCATAGAGATCAGTGCTCTACCCCAGTCAACAAACAGAAGTAAAATAAAGATCCATGGAGATCAGTGCTCTACCCCAGTCAACAAACAGAAGTAAAATAAAGATCCATGGAGATCAGTGCTCTACCCGAGTCAACAAACAAAAGTAAAATAAAGATCCATACCCCAGTCAACAAACAGAAGTAAAATAAAGATCCACGTAAATCAGCGCTCTACCCCAGTCAACAAACAGAAGTAAAATAAAGATCCATGGAGATCAGTGCTCTACCCTAGTCAACAAACAGAAGTAAAATAAAGATCCATGGAGATCAGTGCTCTACTCTAGTCAACAAACAGAAGTAAAATAAAGATCCATGGAGATCAGTGCTCTACCCCAGTCAACAAACAGAAGTAAAACAAAAGATCCATAGAGATCAGTGCTCTACCCCAGTCAACAAACAGAAGTAAAATAAAGATCCATGGAGATCAGTGCTCTACCCCAGTCAACAAACAGAAGTAAAATAAAGATCCATGGAGATCAGTGCTCTACCCGAGTCAACAAACAGAAGTAAAATAAAGATAGATCAACCCCAGCCAACAAACAGAAGTAAAATAAAGATCCATGGAGATCAACAAACAGAAGTAAAATAAAGATCCATGGAGATCAGTGCTCTACCCCAGTCAACAAACAGAAGTAAAATAAAGATCCATAGAGATCAGTGCTCTACCCCAGTCAACAAACAGAAGTAAAATAAAGATCCATGGAGATCAGTGCTCTACCCCAGTCAACAAACAGAAGTAAAATAAAGATCCATGGAGATCAGTGCTCTACCCCAGTCAACAAACAGAAGTAAAACAAAAGATCCATAGAGATCAGTGCTCTACCCCAGTCAACAAACAGAAGTAAAATAAAGATCCATGGAGATCAGTGCTCTACCCCAGTCAACAAGCAGAAGTAAAATAAAGATCCATGGAGATCAGTGCTCTACCCCAGTCAACAAACAGAAGTAAAATAAAGATCCACGTAAATCAGCGCTCTACCCCAGTCAACAAACAGAAGTAAAATAAAGATCCATGGAGATCAGTGCTCTACCCTAGTCAACAAACAGAAGTAAAATAAAGATCCATGGAGATCAGTGCTCTACTCTAGTCAACAAACAGAAGTAAAATAAAGATCCATGGAGATAAGTGCTCTACCCCAGTCAACAAACAGAAGTAAAATAAAGATCCATGGAGATCAGTGCTCTACCCCAGTCAACAAACAGAAGTAAAATAAAGATCCATGGAGATCAGTGCTCTACCCTAGTCAACAAACAGAAGTAAAATAAAGATCCATGGAGATCAGTGCTCTACACCAGTCAACAAACAGAAGTAAAACAAAAGATCCATAGAGATCAGTGCTCTACTCCAGACAACAAACAGAAGTAAAATAAAGATCCATAGACATCAGTGCTCTACCCCAGTCAACAAACAGAAGTAAAATAAAGATCCATGGAGATCAGTGCTCTACCCCAGTCAACAAACAGAAGTAAAATAAAGATCCATGGAGATCAGTGCTCTACACCACTCAACAAAGAGAAGTAAAATAAAGATCCAGGGACATCAGTGCTCTACCCCAGTCAACAAACAGAAGTAAAATAAAGATCCATAGAGATCAGTGCTCTACTCCAGTCAACAAACAGAAATAAAATAAATTCATAGTCTCCAGTATAACTTGCTCTCCAGTTTCCTAAATGGGTAATACTGGGCATTAGACTATCTTGAAAGGATGGTTTTCCAGGGCCTTCTCTATCCATTAAATTTATAAGCTAAATATTTTGGAAGCTTCAGAGTTTTTGTACACAATGTAGGGCATTTCAGAGGTTGAACTGTTAATAGGAACTGTTAGGAAGTTGGCAGTTCCCCACGGTTTTAGAGCTTCATATATTGTGGCAAATGTCACGAGCAGGTCAGCTATAGCAGGTCTGTGTATTAGACGTCACATCTCACTGAGGCTGATTGACTCGCTTTGCAGTGGACTTTGAGGCAGCAAAACGTAGAGGAACCATCATGCTTGGCTGCATAGGGCAAGACTACAGGAAAGATGCCAAGGCTTACTGCATTGGCCAAAATGTGTTACCAACTAAGCAGAGAGCATAAGAGACATTGACAAACAGGTTGCCAACTTTTTTGTAGGTGTTCTAGGTTTTGTGTTCTCATGGAGGATAATAACTGCTAAAAACATGTCTTCTTTCCATGACAGTGGTGCCTCCTTGCACAAGACAGCTTGAAAACAATTTCATAAAGAAAAATATGGGGCTTCTGATATCTCTCCACCCTTCCCTGTATTCTATCCCCCAAAGAAAAACAAAAATAGAGTGATAACAACTACTAAAGGTTGCTCACACTAAAGTAGCCAATAGAAAAAATGCAAATGTGAGCACACCAACACAGCCAGCCAAGAAACAACTAGCACAGAGTCCAAAAGGTGTTTTTATTCCAAAGATTGGCGCTTTCGCGGGGTTACCGCTTCATCAGATCCAAAACAAGAATGATAAAATCACAAAACACATTCTATATAAAGGAGAAAAAAGAGAATGCAACCAATCAACAACTTGCATTAATAAAACAATTAGAAAAGAGCACCGCCTCTTAATTAAGGCCGCTCTGAGAGGAACACCAGAGTTTAAGCCTGGAGGCCTATGTGCCTGTAGAGGTATAAATCATTTAGCTTCAAGCATTTCCACTTTATTATTAACATTACCTCTCCTGTTGCTAAGTACTCCTAGTTGTAAGACCCTAAAATGAAAAACATTGTATCCTGTTGAAGCTGCATGACTAGCCAATACATTTGTAAGAACCCTATTACGAATATTACCTAGATGTTCTAAAATACGTTCTCTTAACTGTCGTGTAGTTTTTCCCATGTAAAAACACTTACATGCATAGCAGTTGGCTAAATAAACTAAGTTCTTACTCCTGCATGTAGCCATAAATCTAGGCGAGAAGATACGTCCAGTCACTGGATGAGTAAATTGAACATCTAAGGAAAGGGAGGAACAGGCTTTATAGGTACCACAAGGAAAACTACCCCTACCTAATACTGACTTTAGAGTTGGACATTTAGGTCCATAACATAATAACCTCTTAATGTTCATATTGTTCCTAAAAACAAAACCTCGACATTCACCTACAATCCGCCCCACCTTATTGTTAGCTGTCAGAATAGGCTAATTTCCTCTAATAACTTCACAAAATTGCTGTATGTTATTTGAAAATGTAAACAATAAGTTGGGCTTATTGATGCATTGTCTAAGATGGTTATATCTGTGCGCACCTGAGAAATATAGAGCTCCTCTGTTGCCTGTCTGAGTGGCCACTTCAGAGTACATATTTTCTACATGTCCCCTCCGGTAACCTCTAATGAGGAAACCCTCATGTAAGTTACTCACCATCTCATCCATTGTATCTTCATTCAGACAGAGATGAGATATCCTTAAAGACTAATGAACTTTATGACAGAGATGAGATATCCTTAAAGATTGATGAACTTTATGAGTTCATTACCTACTAAGAAGCTACATCCATGTTTCTGACGTTTACTGTAAATTATTCCATGACTACCACTGATTTCCTGGATGTTACCATCTACAAGAATATACAAGGTAGACTGGAAACCAAGCTATACAGGAAACCCTGCTGAAGGAACAGTGTCTTACACAGATCCAGCATGCACCCCTGGGGCGGATTGTAAGTGAATTACCAGGTTTTGTTTTTAGGAACAATATCTATCTCCCAAAGAAGTAAGGGACTGAATTCCACTGCACCTTCTTGTCTGATAAGTTACAATGGCTGACAGAGATAGAGGTTTGAACTTGTGGTAGCTTGGTACTCTTAGGAGTTTTGTTAGTCACCTTTGTTACTTTCTTCTATACCTTTTTCATCTACAGAGGAACGTTAGGTACAGCTTGACATCAAAGGCACTCCTCTTGTCAGTACTGTGCTTTCTTAAACTTGGGTACGTACTGCTTCTCATTAAACCTGAGTATGTACTGCATGCAGTGCGCCTTTCTCTGCCTCACGCTGTCACCAAGGCTTTCTTAGACTTCCTAGAATGATGTGTTTCTGAGTGCAGGTGTAGCTTTGCTTTTTTTGCTGTACTGAAGAAACTAGACATGTTTTGCTAGCTCTCTTCTATCTGTAAGCTTCTTTCTGGTTCAGTAGC
Source organism: Protopterus annectens (assembly GCF_019279795.1). Taxonomy (NCBI): domain Eukaryota; kingdom Metazoa; phylum Chordata; order Ceratodontiformes; family Protopteridae; genus Protopterus; species Protopterus annectens. The sequence continues at coordinate 473,548,454 of NC_056743.1, forward strand.
TAAAGTGGTTATTAGTTCTGTACTAATTTCTGTATGGCTCTACATAACACATTTTATGACTACATTTTTCACTCTAGTTCTTTCTGCAGTCTGACAGCTTTTCTTCCCCAGAGTTTAAAGACTTTCTTTTTCTAAAAAAGAAAAAGAAATGTCATCTTCAGGAGCTTAAATGGGGCATGGCTAAGGGGGTAGCTGTGCTGGGCACATGGTGTCATGGGGCATGATACCAATCAGGTGAAAGTGTAGTACAAGCATTCAGAAATGAGTGTAGATACTCCTTTTGCCATTAAAGCTGAAGTTCTTGTGTGGTGTTTAGCTGTAGTTAGTGATTTTGCAGTAATTTTCAAATAACTTTTTTTGGTCTTCGCCTTAGAGAGAACTGTTTTTTTTTTGTGTGTGTGTATATTCTTTTTTTTTTGTTCCATTCTCAACTTGAAGAGTGGGTGAGGACCTTATTTTTTCAGCTGAGGGAGCTCTGGATCAGGGAACTGCATAGGACATCAGAATACCTTGCGATAGTTCTACTCACCCTAATTCTTTTTTTCCTCAATGTGATCAGCTTTATAATAAATACTTTACAAAGAATTAAATATTTTCATTTCTACATTTTGCTTTAATCATATTCCTTATTTCACATCACCACAATTTAGTTATATTTGTAAGTTTTAAGGTACTCAAAAGAGATAACAAACTCATTCTCTTTTAAATCTGGCAAAAGCTAAAGAAAACACATATACAAGATTGTTCCTTCTTGATCCATTAATGACCAAGAACCTAGCTATATATCAAAACTCAAGAATCACTTATCAGAACTGTATTAGTACACTTCTGTGTCAGTAAATATGTAAGGTTTTTTGAGTCAAGTACAGTTTGAAGGTGTGAGCCCACCATAAAGCTTCCCCCTCCTCACTGGTAACTCACTTTGATTTCAGTTTCCTATTTTTCAGAACTACAGAAATATAGAATATTTATTTTGTAATTTTTTTGGCTGCTGTAGAGCAGACCATTGACTGACAGTGGTGCCTGTTCTTAATTTTGGATGCCCTAAGTCACTTCTGACCCTCCCATACCTAATCCAAAACCCTCCCATTGACTGAGAATAAACTGAAGCATTCAAATGCAGCATCATACATGCTGTTATAGGGACTTTTATTTATATGCCTTATCCATTTTCCCACCCCATTGCTCTGTGTGCAATGATGTAAGCCCATTATAGTCAAAAAAGACTATTGTTGCATATTGGTATTTTGTAAGCATGGGATTCATATCCCGGTACCAGCACATGACACCTGGTATGCCATCCCTGCTTATGACCCCTCTCCTTCGCCAGAATGGAGCAGTTTGTAAAATTTACTTCCTTTCCTATCCCATCGCAGTCAGTTCCTCACATTGTTTGTGAATAAGCATGTCTTTTGCACATTTACCTGGTCAATGGAAGGAAACGTAATCATTCGGTATAGTAAACTGCCTTGCAGGCGAGCAGATACCGTTTTGTAGCATAGTAAAGAAGCACTCTTCTAATTCCCTTCTCAAATTATGAGGACTGTGAATGCAAACCCCATAATAATGAAAGTGGGTATAAGCATTTTTTTTTTTTGCTGGAGGCTGTAACCCCCTCCTGCAACACCTCCATGAGTTTTTTACCCCAAACTTCTAATTCTCTATATACTATCTAATAATTACTTCACGGGGAAAAGGGCAAACACAGTTGTTGAAAACCACCTACTTTTACAATTATAAAAGTTCAGGGATATTTGCAATTATGGTCTTCTCAATTTAAAATGGTTTCTTAGTCATTTACCTTTTTACACAGTGCAGCATAGTGTGTGTGTGTGTGTGTGTGTGTGTGTGTGTGTGTGTGTGTGTGTGTGTGTGTGTGTGTGTGTGTTTATACGCTGCTATTACTTTGTGTGAGCTCACAGTACAGGGGTCTATGCAAAAATGTATATATTTTTTATATATTTTGACTTTTAATCTTTTTAGATCAATCATTTTTGGTTCAGTGTTTTTTTGATCAAGGATAGTGTATACATACACATACACACACACACACACACACACACACACACACACACACACACACACACGCACACACACACACACACACACACACACACTCAACATTCATTAGCACTGTCGAATAAATTGCATTCAACAAACTCATACACACATATTACAAAACATTCACACATACACAAACACACACACACACACACACACACACACACACACACACACACACATACACACACACACACACAATACAGGCCACCTCATCAACGTGCACAAGTATCGATACACAAACCATTGATGCCAATACTTTGAAAAACAAACTTAACATGTGTCTGAATAGTGATACTGTTAGGGAAAGGGATTTTCATAAATTAAAGTGTAAGGTTACAGTTAGGTGCCACAACAGAAACAGGGCTACAGTTAACCTACATGAGCAAGTTGGACAGTATCAATTCACAAGACACTCAGACTCACACAAACATACCAAGAAACACAAACAGTGCACCTGTCCACTAACCTAGCCTTTACTCTAACCCTAACCAGCACACATGCATGCACACACAAATGCACACACACACCCACCCACACACACACACACACACACACACACACACACACACACACACACACACACACACACACACACACACACACACACACACACACACACACACACACACACACACACACACACACACACACACACACACACACACACACACACACACACTACCTTACCAAGCCCTTACTCTATTGCTCAGGCTGTGGATTGCATTGCATTACTAAAACTAAGTGGACATTCTTAGATTCCAAGAGCAGGATAAGTTATTTCTTACACTTATTTCACTGAACTGCACTTCTGAAACGCTTATAATTGTGCTATACAGTTGATCTACTACATTTTGCACTGTTATAAAGCTTTTTTTATTGTTTCACTGCATTTATGTACTGTTTTATACTGTTTTAACTGTAGTTTTCATTGCTAGATATTGTTTCATTACTCTAATTGCATGTTTACTGAATTACTTAACTGTAAACTGCTTTTTCATACTGAGAGTTGTATTTTCTGTTTGTGAGTGCTCTATCCTAGCTCTTCTGTGCATTTTTGATTTTTTGAGGTTTCTGTGTTCCACAGCTGGGAACTTTAATAGTGTGCATTACTATAATTGTCTGTTTACAGTTAAAAGCATTCTCTAGAGTCTGCTTGCTCCTTGATCTGTTTAAAAATTTAATTTAGTGGCTACAGCTAGGAACTGTAATTTTTCTCACCCACCCTCCCTAGTGTTGTGATGTTCTTATACTTGGTGGCTTTGCAGTTGCTCGCCCATACTGTATATTTGATCTGTGACACTCCTCCCAGTCTAGTGTCATTAGTTCATTCAATCTAATAGAGAACATTTGTGAAGGCCATCCCACTCAGATTCTTAATGTTGAATTAACTTCTGTTCCAGATTTCTCCATTTCCACTTTTACTGAAAAAAAAAAAATTCTAAGCTTACTTCCCCCCTTTTCTGTGGCAGGTCTTGTCCAGATACGGATTTGCTGTCTCCAGGACTGTTTGTGAACTCCTAAGCCCCCCCTCCCCACTTAGCTAGGGTTAAACTATTCCTGGCGCCATAAAGTCTGTTCTTCAAATTTTCCCTTGCAACTAGCCAGCTTTTTAGTTTTAGCACTCAAATCTGTTTCTTTGAGCTCAGCACTTGTTCAGAACTCATTGTAAGCACTAAATAAGTTACAAATTACTACAGCACTCAACTTTCCTCACTTGTTTAGAGGAAAACAGTTTTTAGTACTTAATAAATAAGCACCTATTCAGGCATGTCTAAAGGTCAGCTCCCGGTGTTTTCTCCTGTCTACCTGATGAATCTGGGCATCTTGGGACAGTGCAGCAATTGCCTCATGTACACAGACAACCCTCTCCTCCTAACACCCAACACTACGACCTGTGAGAGATGCACTTATATAGCCAAACTGGAAGCAAAGGTCTCTTCACCGAAGACTGGACTAGACAGTCAAGAGGAGAAGGTAAACACTTGCACCGCACCACACTCATCACATAGTCCCTCAAAACCTACACCACCAAAACACACACACAGAAGCACAAAACACACACCTACATTCGCGGAGGCTCTCAGTAAAAATCTGCCCAAACAACAGAGACCACCAAAGCAGAAATGCAAGCAACCTCCACCCCCCAACACAACCCAAATGACACATAGCCCACATACTCAGTGTGCCACTCAACTACAGCCCAAAAGGCATAACGTACCCAACACTCTAGTCATAGGTGACTCTATAGTCAGGCACACTGATGTTCCACTCACCAGGCTAAACAAGGAAAAAGTTACTGTCAGCTGCCTGTCAGGTGCCAGGATCCGCCACATAACGCATGCACTCAGGTCACTCCACAACAAGTACAAATATGACTCTGTCATTGTCCATGTTGGTGTGAATGACCTGAGATGTACCTCCCTGGACTACATGAAAAGAGACATGGAGGAGCTCTCTGATCTTGTAGCGCAGGCAGGTATGACCCTAGCCCTGAGTAGCATCCTGCCATCACCCAGAATGATACCACAGTACAAGGACAAAATGATTGACTTTAACAATTGGCTAAGCTTCTGGTGTCATTCTAAGGGAATCCAGTATCTGTCTGCCTGGGATGACATGATCGACAGACCATGCTGCTTTGCCAGAGATGGCCTGCACCTGTCGCCCTTGGGATTCCAGATATTGGCAAAGGCTCTTGCCACCCCTATAGTGCCTTTATTAGGCAAGGTTCAAATGACAAATTCACCACTGTAACAGGTACAAGCAAGCATAATCTGAGGGTAATGCTACTCAATGCTAGAAGTCTAAACCTCAAAATGCACTCACTCGAGGCACTCCTTAAAATGGAGAACATTGACATCTGTGCATTTACAGAGACCTGGTTCAAAGCTCCAGAGAGCACCACTGCATTACCAGGCTATAATTCATACCACATCTTTCGGCCACCAAACCCGGACCGAAACACTAAAGGTGGAGGCGTGTCCATATTCATTAAGGATATGCACACCTCCAAGCTAGTTGCTCAGCATAATGCATCCAAGATTATCCAGGTTCAACTAACTCTGGGCAAAACCACAATCCAGATTGTAGCTTGCTACAGACCCCTCACCATGCCCCAGGATTCCTACTCCTCTTTTCTTGATACATTGGAAAATATTAAGGTACAACCCAACACTCTAATAATGGGCGATTTCAACTACCCTACCATTAACTGGGAAAACTACTCACGTACCAACTCTTTTGCTCAACATTTTCTGGAAATCATCAATTCCAATGCCTTGGATCAACTTATCCACACCCCCACCAGGGGCAGCAATATCCTAGACCTGGTCATCACCAACATGGGTGACCGACCACAAGCTAATCACCCTAGACATCCACATCTCGCTCCCACCCCCCATTAGGAAAACAACTGTAAAAAATTCTCCAAAGCCAACTTCACACTTCTTAACACAGAAGTGGCAAACTTCTGTACACCCATGCAGATGGACAATAGAGGTACGACTGCTGAATCCTACACAAATGCACTTTATAAGCACTTACACGAGTGCATGAATTGTGCTATCCTTAACAGAACCAAGATGCTATCCTCCAAAAAAAGGAAGCTAATCTGGTGGTCTTCTGCCATAAACAAACTCTACAACAGAAGAAAGAAACTGTTGCAAAAAAAGAGTAAAATCCCATGATTGGAGGAACTCCCTGGTCAGCCTCAGTAAGAAGCTGAGATCCCTTATAAAATCCTCCAAAGCTAGTTATGAAAACAAAATCGCCACTGATTCTAAAGACACCCACAAAGCATTCTATAGCTATGTCAAGAATCTCAATGGTAACACTCAGATCTGCTGATGAGTTACAGCACAATGACACTAAATATACAGAACCAACTGATATTGCCAATATCCTGGCAGATAGGTTCAGTGCTAACTTTACCCCCCTCTCACCCCCTAAAGGGCCTATCTTTATACCGGAAGAATGCAAAGTTCCTGTAATCACGGTTGCACAGGTAAAAACCTCGCTCTCCAAAGCCAAGAACACAGCATCCATGGGACCTGACAACATCCCAGGCTGCCTTCTACATGAACTACAGAATGAACTGGCACCCCACCTAAGTACCATGTTCAATCATAGCCTCACCTTGGGCTTTGTGCCCATTGAATGGCACACCACGATGGTTATACCACTCCACAAAGGAGGGGCCACAACAGACCCCGGGAACTACCACCCCATTAGCCTGACAAGCCTGGTCTGCAAAGCCATGGAATGTATCATCATGAAACTCATAAACAAAGACATTGGAGATCTCCAAACTCTGGACCACACACAGTTCAGGTTTGTAAAAGGCAGATCATGTCTCCTAAACCTGATAGACTTTTTTGAAGTAGTCACCAAAGCCATAGATGAGGGTAAGGTGGTTCACATAGCCTAACTAGATCTCGCCAAGGAGTTCAACACCATCCCCCACTCTGGAATTATAGATAAACTCACTAAACTAGGTATAAATCCCTATGTCACAATATGGGTTGCCAACTGGCTTACTGAAAGAACCCACACTGTGAAAGTAGCAGACTCCAAATCAGACTTCAGACCAGTGACAAGTGGAGTACCACAGGGTTCAGTCCAGGGTCTTCTCCTGTTTAGTATCTACTTCTCTGAAGTACAGGCTAACACAGAAGGTCTTTGGCTAACTAAATCCGCAGATGACTGCAAACTAGGAGCCATAATTGAAATTCCTAACGATGTGGACATCCTACAAAAGGGCCTCACTGAGACAGATGCCTGGTGTCAAAGCCATGGTCTCAAGCTCAATGCCAAAAAGTGCATTGTCATCCCCTTTGGTAAAAACTCTCTACCCATGAACTACCACATAGGCGGTAGTCTACTTAACACCAAAAGTGTGATAAGAGACCTTGGGACACAGGTGGACAGTGGTCTCTCCTTTGATAAGCACATCGCCACAGTGGTCAAGAAATCCTTCTACGTGGCATACCTCATCACAAAAGGTTTCTCATCCAGAAAAAAAGAGGTCATTGTTCTCCTCTACTCTTCACTCATTAGACCCATTATAGAGTACAATGCCCCTTTTGGTATGTACCTCACAAGACATCTACAACAACTGGAAAGGCCACAAAAATACCTCACAAAGAGGATTACTGGCCTCAAACAGATGCCTTTCGCAGACCGTCTCAAAAAACTCCAGCTTTACTCCGTCGCATATCGCCTACTCAGAGGCGATCTCTGCCTAACATACAAAGCTATGTCAAACCCAGAGCTGTTGGACATGCTCCACTTAAAGAAATCCCAATCCCTCCAAGCTACATGCTCTAGGGACCTAAACCTTGTCACCACAATAAACAGAACATGCTGGAGGGATAGATTCCTGTCCCAGAGACTTCCCATACTCTGGAACAGACTACCTATCTATGTCAAACAGAGCTCCTCATTAGCACTCTTCAAGAATAATCTTGATGACTGGATGGGTAATAGGAAATTCACCCCGGGGATCACTTCTGTGGTTCTGCTTGACAGGGGCACAGGAAAATAATTTTCTTGGGTGGCGAAAGCCAGGGTACCTTTTTGGCTAGGTTGTATAGGCCCTAGGGCCAATAGCCTAGTACCTACCTATGAACCTATGAACCTAAGCAACACTCAAACACATGTACACACTACTATATATATCTCCTTCTTTAACCCTTCCTCTAACCCTAACCAACAAGTACCTGTGTGCACACACAAATACACGCACATGCACACACATACTCAATGACATTCTCCAGCACTCTTTTGAACAAATTTCATTCCACACACTCACTCACACACACAGCACTAAATCAAATTCTTTCCTAGCTTTTACTCTAACCCTAAGCCACTCAAACACAAGCACACACTACTAAATCTATCACCTTCCTTAATCCTTACTCTGTCTTTAACCAGCCCAGAGTTGCGCAAACACACCAAAAAAAAAAAAATCAGTCATCCATTCCTTATCCTTACTTTGACCCTAGCAGCACACAAATATATGCACATGTACCCACCCCAACCAGCTTACTGGAAAAATCAAAAATTCGTGATACGTGTAAGATACACTGTGTGCTTCTGTCATCAATAAAGTACTGTATATCAACATGCAAGAGCCCCATTATAAGTACATTAATAACTGACATATTTGTAGAGGACTATTTTTATAACTTTGTTTTTCTACAAATTACTGGGTACACACTGCACCTGCTTGGGACTGAGGTGGTGGTGCTGCTGTAGTGTTGTCGCCTCACATAGATGTTGCCTGTTCGATTCTTAGTTAGAGCGTCTTCTGTGTGTCGAGATGCGTAAATGGGCTTTCCTTCATTGAAGGTTGTGCGTTAGGCCCGGCAAGCCAGCACGTAAAAATCTACTGCCAATCATTAGCGGACCGGAGTTCCGCTGTGGCGACCCCTAACTGTGAAAAGCCGAAAGACACAAACAAACAAACAGTACACCTGCTTGTAAAAAAAGAAGTGTAATAACAAATTTGTTTCAGATATTTAAATGTAAATAGCAATAGTGGATAACATTAAAACTAGACTGGGAATTCCAGCATATACAACATGGAAAAATGTACTAATTAAAAAGAGAAACACATTGCCAGTAGAGAGCGGTTTCCTCTGGCTCCTTAAATTAAATATCTTGATAAAAAATGTATTGCCAAATAGGAAACAAAGTCTCCCCTCAATTCAGTTCCTGAAGTTAAAATAAGTGTCATGTTTTGCTGGGAGTCAATGCAAAAGTGTAATAAATGATCATTAAGTCACCAAAATTGGTGGACATCTGCCCATCAACAAAAGCACAAGCCAAAGAAACGTGCAGAGTGGATCAAGATAGGAATCAAAAAGTTTAACAAAATCTATATCAGTTGTTTAGTTCTTTTGTGTACAAAAAAATAGACTTCTTCAGAACTGACTAACATCAGCAAATTGCTGAATTTATACACACTATTTACTGGTTGATTGGTTACTAGATTATAACAGACTAATCCATTTAAAGTGATCCTACCATCAAAACACACACGCACTCACACACACACATACACACATATATATATATAACAGTCCCGAACTCCTGTTTCCAAAAATCTCCAAGCACCAGCACAGCACACCCAAAGTCAATAAAATGGTATTTTATTTACAAAAAAAAATGAAAAGTTGCTTTCATCAGATAGATAATGAATTCATCTGTTAAAAAAAAAAAATACAAATCATTCTCCTTTTTTTAAACAACATTACATCACTTCTTTTTCTACCATTACTTTAATGACAAATTAAAATAACAAATTTAAAGTGCTAGTATATTATAGTTTTTTCTAAATTTTTTTACAACTTTTTTTAATACATTAAAAAAAAAATTTAAATGATCATCCTATACTAAAAACTACTGCTTCCAAACTCAGTAAAGAATTGATTATACATAAATATAATTAAATAAATACTTCATATATACATATATATTTGTGTGTGTGTGTGTACATATATATATATATATATATATATATATATATATATATATATATATATATATATATATATATCCCTCACTTCCGCTTTAGAACTTTTCCTAAAGCATTAATGCCTATATTACTTATGTCTCATCTTCTGTATTCTCCCTAAAAAGAACTAAGTACAACCCCTCAGAAAGTATTTCATTTATATGATCTTCTTTGTTGTCATAGAAAAAATTTTTAATCAATCCCTTGCTTACCTAATTATTAACTAAAACTAATTCTTTGTTTATATTAGAATAGTATCAACTCAGTGTTTTTTTCTAATATGCTATGATGTGACTATACACTGTACTGTCTATGCTGTATTGTATTGTATGATTTTAAGTAACTTTTCTCCCCGGGCCTCCACTGAAAAAGGAGACATGTCCAAATGGACCTTCCCAGTTAACAAATGTAAAATAAAATAAATAAATAAATAAATAATAATAATAATAATAATAATAATAAATAAATAAATATATATATACACACAAACATTTATATATTTTTAACAGATTGCACGAAAAACATTTAATTCATTTCATATTAAATCCTAAAAGCTCAGTTAATATTTCTATTTAACAATTATAGGAATAAATGGCTGATTGCCATGTTTTTATGGTGGTTACTTTTTTTCTCCAACAGTGAAACTTTAGCAAGTTATGATCCATTGGCATTTATAAGGCAGAATACAATGGTAATTAGTACTACCCACCCCCTGGACTGACTCATTATCATGCAGCACTGCCTTTGAAATCACCCTCAATGCTGAGGCCCCTGCCAGCAGAAAACCTCAAAGGTGGGTCAGTCTAAGAATCAGAAAACTGCCACGCTAAAGGCTCCTCCACATGAGAATCCATTCTGAATCCCAGCTATTATGCGTCTAGAACTTTTTCATTTACAGTGCAGGACAGCAAGATGTTTCTGTAATATAGACATTATGTGTCTAAAGTGATTTCTTTCCTTCTTTAGAAATATATCTTTAATAATATTGTGTCATTATTTATAAATTAATAATAATTGTGTATTTACTGTATGATTTGAAGACTCATTTTTCTCTCACTTCTGAGTATCGTCAGTGATGTCCCGAATGAGTGAAAATGTTTCAGTATTACTGAGCATGCTTGAAGGTCTACTGATTGAGCTATTTCTTCTTTTCTTTTCTTTTTTCTTTTTTTGGATTGATTGAGATATTATTTCATATGTAAGGCCTAAGCTACTGCCTATGAATGGTAACCTACTATTCATTTTGTCTTATTTTGGTCATGTAACAGGCCACTTCTCAGATGAAAGAGGACCTGGCAGGATTCATCGCCTGTTATACACCAGAGAATTTAGTGCCTCTGTCAGACGGGGTGTTAAATTATATCCATCACCAAGTAATTGAGATGGCTAAAGACTGTCTGGACAAATGCCAGGAAGGTTTTATCAACTGTAGGTATGTCTGTGATTTTCAAGAGAACCTGAAGAAGCTCCTACAAGATGTAAGTACTGGATAGATTTGAAATATTTTTGAAAAGTGATAGCTGGTGCATTCCCAAACAAGGATGGAGAAAAAAAAATATTATATACTAATTTAACAAGAAATATACCTGTGGGCTGTTATGCTTATGGGACATGCGGACTATGTGTGCGTGTGAACAAAAGTAAATACTTTGAAACAATGCGTGCCCATAGGGATTTTGAAATCAGACAGCTAATGACTTGCTCATTGTTTGGTAATTGACCTTGTTATTTGTTTTTGTTCTGCTTTTTATATGGACAAAACATTAATGATGTTTAAAAATAGGATAACAAAACACCTCTGTGATATCAGATGTAAAAAAATAAATAATGCAGTATATAAATTTAGTTTAGTGTTCTCTAAGTTAACAGCAATTGACAAAATATTGTTGACTAACAGTTTAATGGATGAGTTGCAGTCAACATTAACATAAAAGCGTACGTTTTTGATAATAAAATTGGAGGTATATTTTATCTTGGACTAAGTGAATAATTATGATTTTTTTAGGTGTTCTCCTTTAAGTATTTTACCTGCTTTGGATGATGTCACTATGCAGGAAGTTTTAAAAGTACACATTAAAAGTGAGGCTTTAGAGAACACTGAAGAAGGCAGGGCTTCCTCTGAATATGGTCATTGTTCACTATTTTGTGGTGCTTTATACAGATTTAGAGAATATGTGACCTGTACATAAACACTCGGATTGGAGAACAAATGTTCTCTAGCATGGTGTTAATGTACAAGTAATGCCTGCCGTAAAATGAGTCTCCTGCTTTACAGCAACATATTAAGCTGCCTTGGAGCTCAGACTGTAAGAAGGTAATGGTTGCCATTATATTGTGCTCACCTAGCAGTACTTTTGCTGTTTAGCGAGTGTAAAATTAAAAGAGACAGATAATTAAAAACAAAAAAAAAACAAAAAAAACATGAAATGGTTTACAAAGAACAGAAAGAAGCATCACTGGTCAGTCTATATGAAATATTATGGCCTGTCATTATAAAGCCTATGTTGGGTCTGAGGATTCAAATAATGTCAGTCATCTACGTTTATTCTAAGTGGGGATGAAACAGAAGGAAAGTGGATTTTTTAGAGATAAAGCATAAGAAGACATTACCCTGAAGAGAATTGGCTGGATTAATAGTGAAGGAAACTGTCCTTATGAAAAACAGTAAAATGAATTTTTGCACATCAAGGCCAGCCCAGAAACTGTTCTAGAAGAACTGAAAGCTGACAGTAAAAGTGTTTTCCAAAAAGAGAAAATGTGAAGGAACTGATCGAGCCTTTTGAAAAGAATTGGTTAAAGCTTGTAAGACAAAATTTAAATATTTTGGGAACAAGACCTTTACAAGGAAGCCTAATATGAAGAACACTCTTCAAAAATAATTTAATAGAATGAAAGAAAGATATCAAATACATTTAAAGAAGACTGGCTTAGAGTCCATGCTATTACAGTCTCCTAAAACGTCCAATGGACCTGTGTCAGTAACTGTTGCATCTCAGTCCTAATTTGAATAACTCTGTTCAATACGAAAGGAGAAAGTGAAGATAACAATGCAGTTTAAGGAAGACGGGCTTGGAATGCAGAACATTACACTATCTTAAAAAAATATGACAGACCAATGTACATATAGAATCTCATAAGTTATAGGATGGTTCATAGGTTCATAGGTAGGTACTAGGCTATTGGCCCAAGGGCCTATGTAAGCCTAGCCAGCAAGGTTCCATAGCTTACGCCACCCAAGAAAGTTATTTTCCTGTGCCACTGTCCAGCAGAGACACAGAAATGATCCCCGGGGTGTATTTCCTATTTCCCATCCACTCATCAAGATTTTTCTTGAAGAGTGCTAATGAAGAACTTTGCTCTCACCCCCTAAACCCCCTCTCACCCCCTAAATGGCCCATCTCAATACCGGAAGATTGCCAAATTCCAGTAATAATGGCCACACAGGTAAAAAACACACTCTCCAAAGCTAAGAATACAGCATCCATGGGACCAGATGACATCCCGGGCTGTGTACTACATAAACTACAATATGAATTGGCACCACACCTAAGTGTCATGTTTAATCATAGCCTCACCTCAGGTTTCATGCCCACTGAGTGGCACAGAGCTACAGTTATCCCACTCCACAAGGGGGGATCCAGCTTGGATCCCGGAAACTACCGTCCCATCAGTCTGACAAGCCTTATCTGCAAGGCCATGCAGCGTATTATCATGGAACTTATAAACAAAGACATTGGCAACCTTCAAACACTGGACCCCACCCAGTTTGGGATCGTGAAGGGCCAATCTTGTCTCCTGAACCTGATTAACTTCTTTGAATCAGTCTGCAGAGCCACGGACAAGGGTAAGGTGGTCCACACAGCCTATCTAGACTTTGCCAAGGCCTTTGACACTATCTCCCACTCTGGAATCATAGATAAACTTACTAAGCTGGGCATTAATCTCTACGTCACCCAATGGGTTGCTAACTGGCTTACTGACAGAACCCACACTGTAAAAGTAGCCGACTCCAAATCCAGCTCCAGACAAGTGACAAGTGGAGTACCTCAGGGTTCAGTCCTGGGACCGCTCTTGTTTGGCATCTACTTTTCTGAAGTACAGGCCAACACTAAGGGACTCTGGCTAACAAAGTTCCCAGATGACTGCAAACTGGGAGCCATTATTGAATCCCCAAATGATGTGGATAATCTACAAAAGGGCCTTACAGAAACAGATGCTTGGTGCCAGAGCTATGGGCTCAAGTTCAATGCCAAGAAATGTATAGTTATCCCCTTTGGGAAAAAAACATGTAAACGTGAATTACCATATAGGTGGCAGTACAGTAAACACTGAAAGTGTGATAAGAGATTTAGGGACACAGGTGGACAGTGGTCTCACCTTCGATAACCACATCGCCACAACAGTCAGGAAATCCTTCTATGTGGCACACTTCATCACTAGGGGCTTTTCATCCAGAAAAAAGGAGGTCATTGTCCCACTGTACACATCCCTCATTAGACCCATTATAGAATACAATGCCCCATTTGGTATGTACCTCTCAAGACATCTGCAACAACTGGAAAGGCCGCAGAAATACCTCACTAAAAGAATCACAGGCCTAAAGCAGATGCCCTATGCTGACCGCCTTAAAAAACTCCAGCTATACTCTGTCGCATATTGTCTACTCAGAGACAATCTCTGCTTAACATACAAGGCCATGTCAAACCCAGTGCTGATGGACATGTTACACTTAAAGAAATCCCAATCCCTCAGAGCCACACGCTCCAGGGATCTAAACCTTGTCATCGCAATAAACAAAACATGCTGGAGGGATAGGTTACTGACCCAGAGACTCCCCAGACTCTGGAATAGATTGCCCATACATGTCAAGCAGAGTGCCTCTTTGGCCCTCTTCAAAAGGAACCTTGACAATTGGATGGGAGAAAGGAAATTCACCCCGGGGATCATGTCAGTCGTCCTGCTAGACAGGGGTCCAGGGAAGTAAATAGTGTGGAAGAAATAGCCAGGGAATTGTTATGGCTAGGCTTGTATAGGCCCTAGGGCTGATAGCCTAGTATCAACCTATGAACCTATGGGTAGCTTGTTCCAGAGTATAGGAAGCCTCTGGGACAGGAATCTATCCCTCTAGCATGTCCTGTTTATTGTGGTGACAAGGTTTAGGTCCCTAGATCGTGTAGCTCGGAGGGATTGGGATTTCTTTAGGTGTAGCATGTCCAACAGCTCTGGGTTTGACATAGCTTTATATGTTAGGCAGAGATCACCTCGGAGTAGGCGATATGCTATGGAGTAAAGCTGGAGTTTTTTGAGGCGGTCAGTGTAGGGCATTTGTTTGTGGCCAGTAATCCTCTTTGTGAGGTACTTCTGTTGGCTTTCCAGCTGCTGCAGATGTCTTGTGAGCTACATTCCAAAAGGGGCGTTGTACTCTATAATGGGTCTAATGAGTGACGAGTAGAGGGGAACAATGAGCTCTTTTTTTCTGGATGAGAACCCCTTTATGATGAGGTGTGCCATGTAGAAGGACTTCCTGACTACTGTGGCGATGTGACTATCAAAGGAGAGACTACTGTCCACCTGGGTCCCAAGGTCTCTTATCACGCATTCGGTGTTAAGTAGATTGCTGCCTATGTGGTAGTTCATGGGTACAGAGTTTTTACCAAAGGGGATGACATTGCATGTTTTGGCATTTTATCCACATCATGAGACCACACACTCTCGGAAGTCTAAGCTAAGTGTTTCTCTCTTGCTTTTAACAAGTTGAACTGTCCTGTAAGAAAATGAACTATTTCACTTGGCATTTCTGCCTATAGTGCATTTTGCTTTGATTCATTGTGCAGTTCTGCTCATAGACTGAGAATCACTAAGAAGGCGTGGATGGAAATAAAATAAAGTACAGCTGCACAGTCTACTTCCATTTTTGTTGCTAGTGTATTGTTGCAGTCTGGATTTAATTTGACTCTGGGATAAATTCTGAAATACATTTAGATCCTTAAACATGGCAATACCTTCATTGCCTTTGTGAACTGTTTGAGGTAGGACACAGAGGTAAGGCTGCTATGATCATTATACATTAGCAGTGTCATTCCCCATCATTATGTATCACTTAGTGGCAGATACTAGTGAGGTGAGATCCACATCATTTTGTCATGCCAGAAAGTTTTACTAATGTGTTTCGGAGGTACAGCTCTGCATGCTAGTTAGTCCCTTTCTGGAAAGAATCAAAAAGTTTTCAATTTTTATAAAGAAGAATTTGTAAAACATTATGTTTAGAGTGCCTGAACCAGAGGTAGCATCTGCTTTCCTAATCAAAGAGAATGTTTCTTACTTCTGCTCTTAGGGATAAATTGGAACACAAAAAATAAATAGGAAGTAGTATAAAGGCAAGAGAAATGGAAAGCAGACATGGATGGGAGATAAATGGACATGAGAAATGTTTATGGATCTTTCATTTACAAGTTTGTAATGTCATCTTAGCTGGATATGTCCAGCCCACTACTAGGGACAAGGTAATAAGTGGTAGGCTAGGGTATCCTTGACTGAACTAGTTCTTAAAGGAATCAGGTCCAAGTAACATCAATTTGGGGTTATCTATTATCTTACCTTTGAAAATTATATTTTTGATATGCATTCTAAAACCAGTTGCCTAGCCAATTGCTTTGTGTTTTTTTTTTTTTTTTTGGTTTGAAGGTGTGCCATTTGGGCAATCTCGTTTGATATATTTATGCCACTCCATATTTGATCTGAAATTCATGAGGATATTTAATTACTCAAATAAGCAGCCAAGTTATTAGCTGGTTTACAACAAAGATATTTGTTGTCTGTCATCTTAAAGTTTGAAAATCCAGTTAAATTTTCATACATTTTTAGACTTGGTTATAGACAAAAACATGAATTGGGTCAGGAGTTATTGTTTTAAGTGTATTTATCACTCTGAAGTTTATATTCTTTGACCAGAGTAAGTATACACTGGTAATAGATGTAGGCAAAATTTGAGGTCATTGCTGGCAGGTTTGTATTAGACAAATATAGTTTGTATTCTTGGATTTTCACAACCAGATCTGAAACTGTTTGTGGAAATGTATTATTTTTCATATAGTTGTGCTGGAAAGTACATTTTAGTAAAAAGCCACGCGGCTTTTATTTCTTTATTTGTTAGTTCCTAATTGAGTGCCACCAACCACTATTTGATTGAAAACCTGCACTAGATTACTTTTAAAAATGCAATACATTTGAAATGCATATGATATTAAAACAGCTAAGTCAACATTTCTGCTGAGCTTTCATGATTTATCAACAGATAAATTTCTAGTGCAACAGTTTGATAATTATAGTTTAGCTTTGAGTTTTCTGTGTGCATCTTGAACTTCATATAATAGCCAAGGATCTGCTAGAAGGGGAAGCAGGTATGTTCATTGATAGGCTATCATCTGAATGAAGGTACTGTGGTAGTTTTTGCATCTAGGAGTAAGGTTGTAGGGAATATAAACCTTCTTGAGAAGCTGTCTCAGATGTGTGATTTTTTTGCCGTTTTGTCTATATACACAAATATACACATGCAAAGCAGTCAAATACTGAGAAATTAGTTCATTAGAAATTTAGATCCTTTCTTTGTGAACATAAGTATATGGCAGATGCAATACTGGTATTCGTTCAGGTGAAGAATATTTATTTAATTACTTTGTAAATTTGCATTCTGTTGCAACTTGTTTTCCTGTTTGGTTTTCTGTTAAAGTGTTTTAATTGTTAATTGCTACATGATATATTAAAGTTATCTTGAGTGTAAGTGAGTTATGTTTGAGGAACACAGTTTGATAAGATAGTGTAAGGCAAATGAATAAAATAATGTGCCAGTTTATCTCATTTTATTGTAGTTTTAGATAAAATAAGGTTAGACTGCATCACTTTAAGGAACCACAGTATTTGCATTTGAAAAGGAACATCTGGTAGATGGGAGGCCTTACTTTTGTGATCCAGAGGGTTTAGTGGCCCAAACGAATGACCTAGCAATGGAAATAAAATAAATGCATTATAAACAAACAACTTTAAAAAAAAAAAACAAAAAAAAAAAAAAAAAAAAAAAAAAAATATAAAATAGTAAAATATTATAATAAATGATATATTGATATTATGATAATTTAATTGATATTATTTTATTAAAATAAAATAAAAAAAAAAAATATAATAATAAAATAAAATTAAAATTAAAATAACAAAAAAAAATTCAGTCATTCTCAAGTGAAATAAATCATTTAAAAAAAAAATATTTATGAAAGCACATTAATTAGTACATAGTTTGATTTTTTGATTATAATATTATAATTTAAAATAATCAAAGCTAGTAAAAAAAAAAATGCAGGAGTTGAATTGAAATCACCATCTCACCTGCTGGTGTTATTGATGTAGGGAACTCACTGGATTCACAAATATTTGATGTATGCCAGATCGTTTACCTCCAAACGTGCTGCCTTTAGTAGGCATGCTCAGTGGTAGTCAAGTAACAGTTTTGTTAACTTGATACAAAATCTACTAGCTTTTGGCTAGAAACTTTGCAACAGTTTTATCCCTTATAATTGTAAAAAGTTGTTTGTATGTCAAAGTCGCAATTTATTTTGAACATGAGTCAAAAAACATGAATGATGTACTTTTTTAATCCTGAAACATTTGTTTTACAGGCCTATGAGCGATCTACAAGTTCAGAGGTGACTGTTGTCTTACAGCTGATGAGGACACTGATGACTGCCATTTCTCAACCAGTTCAGCTGATAGAGTGTTTGGTATGTCATGGCAACATTTACTGTATTTTTTCCCCTGTTGTCTGTTATGCATAGTTCCTATATCTTTACTACAACTTTAGCTCCTTCAGATTAGGTAAAAACACATTGGTTCCACACAGCTGAATAAAAGTCACAAGATAATTTATTCCAAGGAAAACAAGTAAGCGCTTTCACGGATATCATCCACTTCATCAGACTAGAATAAGAAATGACATTAAAGACTTGCTTATATGCATTCAAATACGCCAATCAAATAGGCTGATAACTTAATTGCATACTTAATCTCTAAAGTGCTGTAACACAGTAAAAAACTGGCTCTTAATATACAGTGTTAGTACATTAAAATAGTAATAGCAGCATAGATAAGAATTAAGCTAAAATTCAGTGGCATTATCGCAGCGAATTATTAATAAAAAATATATGTAAATATATAATAAATCATTCAATAATTTATTTAATAAATTAGTAGAAGTTGCTAAAAAATGCATACGCTATCTGACCTCACAATGACAGAAATAATTCATTAATAAAAATCAATGTTTAAGAGCTCTAGCCTTGAGAAATGGCTTCAAAGAAACTTTACTATTCAGGCCAGGTGGTTTGTCTGCCTGAAACCTTATAATCCATTTCTGTTCATTTGATTCAGTTCTAGTTACCAAATCACCTCCTCTCATATTACTATGCATAATTTCTAACACCAAAAACGTAAAAGTTATGTCTTGGTCCTTCTTTAGCTACATGCACAGCTAAAGCACTGATTTCCTTGCCATTCTTAATATCTCTCAGGTGTTCCAGTATCCTATCTTTAAATAGTCTGTTGGTCTTACCTACATAAAATTCAGGACATGTGGTGCAGTAACAAAAATAGACACATTTTTGTTCAGCAATCAGCATAGAAAACACTTTCAATCCTAAATCCTAATGACAGATGCATAAATTGTCCACCTATATGTATATGAGCACAAGCTAAACATCTCCTGCAGATATATGTGCCAGTTCTCTCTGGTAAAATCTGCAGAGGCATGGAATTAAATTTGTAACATAGTTGCTTCTTAAGTGACCTATTATTCCTAAATGCAAAGTTGGGTTGCTCTTCTATTACTCCTTTTAATTCCTGTACTGTGGAAATAATGTCCCAATTATTCCTAATAACATCACAGACTATGTGAATGTCACTTGCATAAGTCAAAGGCATCCTTATCTTACCTGTAGAATCATTACCTCCTGTAATCATGGGACTGATTGTAGCAGGTGTATCTATGGCTACATCACCAGGGGAGTCATTAAAAAAATAATAAGGTTTGCCTCTCCCTTTCCTTTCACGCCAGGCTTCAGCAATCTGTGAGTCAATCATACTGTGATTATAGCCTCTCTCTATAAATTCTTGTTTGAGGGTTAGTAGGGCCTCTGTCAGTCTACTGTCATCATTATGCAATCGCATGACATGAAAAATATGTCCTCTAAGAACATTCAACTTAGTATGTTTAGGGTACATGCTGCTATGATGAAGAATATTATTTTTTCTGACATTTTTCCTATACATAGCAGTGGACACAGTACATAGGTCATCTTTAATTACTTTAACATCTAAAAAGTCTATCTCCACTGCTGAATATTTGTATGTGAATCTTAAAAAATTATTAAGCTGATTCAAATAAACAAAAAAATCATTCAATTGCTGCTCTGTGCTTTGCCATAGCAAAAAAATATCATCCACAAAACGCTTGTACCATTTAATGCAATTACAATAAATATTGCTGGAAAGCACATGATGGATCTCCTAGTTAGCCAAAGATAAATTGGTGTAGCTATTGGCACAGGCTGTGCCCATAGCCATGCCAATTTTTGTATTTAATAGTCATTCCCAAAAATAAAGACATTGTGTTCAAGGATAATCTCAAGCAATGTACATATAAGGTTCACTTTGTTGGTCGTCACATTGTTCCTACACAATAGTTCCCTCACATTGTCTATACCCCATTCATTATTGGATAACAGCGAAGAGAGACTCTATATCTAAAGTGACGAAGAAACAAGGGCCCTTTATGACTTCCGTGTACTCTTTCAACTCATTCAAGAAACTCTTAGTGTCTTTCAATATAGTATGGCACTGATTTAAAACAATGTGTAGGTTTTTTCAACAAAAACGGAGAGAGGCTCGGTTACCCAGCCTCTACTTGAAACTATCGGTCTCATTGGAGGATTTAAAATATTCTTATGTACCTAAGGAATGCCATAGACTATGGGTACAACAGGATGTTCAACTTTAAAGTACTCATATAACTATTCTGAGACGATATCAGTTATTAATAAATCAAATATTAAAAACCGTACTTTATCAATGACACCTTTCAAGGTTTGTGCAGATAGTATAGCATATGTATTGGTGTCACCTACATGATTCAACATACACTCCATATATTTATCCTTGTCAATCACAACAATTCCGCTCCCTTTATCTGCTGGTCGTATTTCAATACTAGTGATTTGTTTCAGTTCAGATAGGGCTTGTGTCTCTATGGCTGACAGATTAGTAAAGTTCTTATTATGTCTATCTGTTAGTTTTTCCCTTAGCTGTTTATCACAAATGTCAATAAACAAATCAATTGTAGAGTTATATTGGGCGGTATATAAGTACTAGGTTTTTTAAAAACAGTGGCATTATACTCAGAATTATTGAACAAAAGTTCTTAGAGTAAGCGTCCTGCCAAATATTAGTAGGTCTTTGAATACCTCTGTCAAATCCGCTCTTTGTGCCGGCACAAATGTTAGACCCTTATTTAAGACAGAAAGTTGCACATCAGTCAATGTCATAGAGGAAATGTTATATACTAAACCTGTTTGTGTCTCTTGCCTGCTCTCATTACTTCCTCTTCGCTGTGCTGTTCATGGATTCTGAGGTCGATTCCTTGACCTGCCTCTTATTGGAAGAGGTTCCTTTAATAAAAATGTCCTGGTACAGAGCCTGTTGGCCCTGTGTCTTGCTCGTTCATACTAGGGTTCTTGCGAGGAGCCAAAAAAGATTTTGGTCTGACTATGACTTCATTTACATCCTCTATGTCATGCCTGCTACCTTCAGTAGCTATATTTTTGTCAGTATGCATCTTCTGAAGCAAGGCAGCACCTGAAGTATTTGTCGCTGATAACACACCTTCAGTAGCGTTGTTAATGCAGGATTAGGATTGTTAATGCAGGTTTAGTTAGCCAGATATAGCATGATTTTCTTGACTGGTAAAAATTAAAAGGCAGTTTTCCTGTGGCTGTTACTGAATGCATTTACAGAAATGCCATTTTAAAAGAATACTGTTAATTTACTGTATGTCACTGGCTTTTTTATACATATGTTATGAATATATACTTTTTAATGAAGGGACCTTTGTTCAGACATCTGTTATCAAGGCAGAAGTTACATTATAAATAACTGTCCCATTGTGACGGCCAACATCAGTGGCCACTTGCTGAATAAATTTGCAGATGATTGCAAATTAGGAGCTGTCATTGAATCCCACACTGACACTGATTTCTCCAGGAGGGGCTGACACAGACAAACAACTAGTGCCAGAGCCACAGACTAAAACTAAATGTCAAGAAATGCATAATAGTATCCTCTGAGAAGTTATCCATCCCTGGTAACTATCATATTGACAACATATCCATAAGAGCTGACCCAGTAGTCAGGGACTTGGGGACACACATAGACAGTAATCTAGCCTTTGACCATCATGTGCTTACAGTAGTGAGGAAATCATTCTTTGTTCTGCAATTTATAAACAAAGGTATGGCATCTAAGTCAAAGGAAGTCATTGTTCCACTGTATTCAGCATTCATCAGACATATCATTGATTACAATGCCCCATTTGGCATGTAGCTCACCAGGCATATCAAACACTTGGAATGTCCACAGAGATTCCTCACTAAAAGAATACAGGGCATAAGTAGCAGGTCCTATGCAGACTACCCCAAGGCCCTATCCCTGTATTCTGTCTCTTACAAGCTGTTGAAAGGAGATCTATGCTTGGCATACAAGACACTGTCAGACCCCACTCTGATGCACCTCCTGCATATCCACAAAACAAATGGTGCAAGAATTACTTGATCTAAAGACTTAAACCTTGCCTGTGATATAAATGGGACCTGCTGGAGAGACAGGTATATATCCCAGAGGCTACCCCATCTCTGGAACAGGCTCCCATCCATCTGAAGCAGAGTTCCTCCCTAACCCAATTCAAGTGTAACTTGGACCACTGAATGGGGTACAGGAAATTCATCCCTGGTTTGGCACCTATGTCTCTAATGGACACAGGCAGCCTGTAAATGGTTCATCTCCCATGCTCCTGCTTGTAAATGTTTCATGTCCCAATCCCCTGCTTACACTTATTAAGACTTAATAATTAATTAACACTTATCAGAGATTTGGGATACATCGCTAAGCTTAAAAAGACCCTTGTGGTCATTAGTCTAGTAAACACCTATGAACCTATTAACCTATAACTCAGAGATTTCCTTTAAAGTAAAAAGGCTTGACAAAATAATTTTGTAGTATACTTTTTGACTTTTTAACTGTTCTCTCCTCCCATTACCAAGCCATGTTCTTACTTACTTATCTTCGCCTACACCTCTTGCCAGTGCATCTTCATTGCATTGGATGTGTGATGCATCTGTTGTGGACGTTACAGAGTACTGTTGTTGTTGTTGGCCTTAGAAAATTCATTCAGAGGCAGTACTTGTCCACCCTTAAGAAGAGAGAAATACTCCCTTAGTGCTCACTTCTAAACTTAAAAAAAAAACAATATCAGCGTCCTTACAATGGACACAAGAAAAGGCAATAAGACATGAATGAAGGTGCTAATGACTGCACCTTTCATACCTCACTGGCTTGAACATACACAGTAACTTCTTATAGGTGCAGTAAAGATATCACAATAACAATTTTTTACCAACAGAAAATTATCACTTATTTTGCTTAGCTGCTAATGGCTGTAATCAGAAGTGATATTGTGGTGTCTTATAAAACTAAGTAACGTTTGTGCTTGGCTAATTCAAGTGTGATTATGTAAACATGAAGTATGGAAAAGAGAAGAATTGTTTGTGTTAGACTTGAGTTTTGGAATATATCAACTTGCATAGTAGGGCTATGGACTCATTTAGTTGAGATGTATTTTATATATTTTCTGACGATAAATATTTATGTTATTTACCTTTGAAAGGCTGCTGTTACACATGCATTCTCCATGCTGTCAGCATCTGTGACTGGCAGCAAGGCCTTAAAGTCAGTTACTAAGCAGTATGTGTAGTCACTTGTTCAGTAGTATAAATCAATAGTATAAATACCACCTCGGGTCTCCTCTAAAAAGAGGCTACTAGCCAAGTGGGACTACCCCAGCCAACAAAGAAAAAAAAATTAATAATATAAAGTCGTTACAGCTGACTGGCATTTGAATAATGGTGAGACTCAAAAGTGCATTTGATCTGCTTTTGGTCATTTGCTATAATAAGATCAAAGTGGATAGTGGATTTTGATATTTTAATTTTATATACTCCTTTCTATCATTTTTGCTCCTGAGATTAGTAACTAAAATTTGGACTTGATGAGTAGTTTGAAATTTTTAAAAAAGTTGTTTTTCTACATAAGCTGATGGTAATGACTCTGAAGTACTTCTGTATGCAAAATGAACTTCTGTTTATTGGCTTAGGGTGGCACATAAAAAACATTTGACTTTCAAAACTGAATTGATTGGCACAGATACCTGCCTTTTTAGTGTTATGATATTGTATGTAAACACTGAGGTAGGGACGGGATATAAAGTGAATGGATATTAGATGAATATTACTTTAATGCTATGATTTTTAAGATTATTGTATACTGTGATATATTGTAATATTTATGCATTAATGCTAGTATGCTTTTATTGTTTTCTACTGAATTTTAATTATACATTTAGTATTAGATGGACGATAAAATACATGCATTGTAATTTAATAGAATATTTAGTATTATTAGTAAGGTTATTTGCTCATTACAATAAACATGTAAATAGATGATGTAATATGTATCCATATCTTTAAGAGTATAGTGTGCCTTTAGCTTCCCCAGAGTCCTTCGTAACTAAAATGTGGCCTGGATTTCTGTATTCTGTTGCAGAGTTGAAATGATTCATGGTTATGAGTACTAAATGTTGAATGGTATCATAATTCCAAATAATTCATGTTATCACCATTTAGAAGTGGTGACTTTACAGATACCAGAAAATCCTAGTCTCCAAGGTAATTTGTTTTGGAACTGGACATTGTAAGCCTAGAAATTTGTCGTCTTATTCTTTTTATTTTTTGGGGACCCTCTGACCTCATTGTTACCGGCCCAGCCCCCATGGCCTTACTCTGTTTTTTTGTTGGAGCCATGGTGGATCCTAAGGGTATCCTGGGATCTCAGCTCATCTGTGCTTCCATCTGGAGGAGGTTGACCTACCTATTGCCCTTCCCCCACCCAACACACTTGTTGTTTATGTCCAAGGGCACTCCTGTCTTTGGACCACTCCCCTCTTAGAGAGCATGCCAATGAGCATCCTCCCACTTATGATGGACATGCCCATCCCTTGCTGCTCCATTGGCCGCCCATGCTGGTAATCAAATCTGAGTCAGCTAGGCCATAGTTAAGGCTTTATCTGTCTCTCTCTATGCTACTGGAGTGGCTAGAAACTTGTCTTATTCTTGACTGCGTGTACCTTACCAGATAAATGCATCAACTGGAATGCCCACAAAGGTTCCTTAGAAAAAGAATACAGGGTATAAACAGAATGTCCTATGTGGATCACCTCAAAACCCTATCTCTATATTCAGTCTCCTACAGACTACCGAGAGGTGATCTATGCCTGGCATACATGGCATCCCTGGACCCCACTCTGATGAACCTTTTGCACATCCACAAAGCAAACAGCATCAGAACTACTAGATTTAAAGACGTACATTTTGCCTGCAACATAAATAGGACATGTTGGAGAGACAGATATGTATTTCAGAGAATTCCCTTTCTCTGGAATAGGCTCCCCATCCATGTGAAACAAAGTCCCTCCCTAACCCTATTAAGGCATAACTTGGACCATTGAATGGGAAATTGAAAGTTCACCCCTGATCTGGCACCCGCATCTCTAATGGATAGAGGCAGTCGGTAAATCATGTCATAATCAGCAGTCATCCCTGTATAAACGTCTAAAACATCTAACATGTGGAACTCGTTTAGATTGTACGACTAGGCTTAAAAAGGCCCTAGTAGTTGTTAGCCTAGCATACACCTATGAACCTATGACTGCAAGTGATATATGAATGAAGTCTGAAAAGGTATAGTATGCTGTGTTTCTGCATGTTGGAGAGAAAGATGTTCTGAAAGTTAATAATACTTTGGAGTTTCAAAAGAAGTAGAGAATGGTCTGCAAATGTTGCTTTCAAAATAGAAGAGGACATTGCTGTGATGAGACAGAAGATTAAAAGAACAAAGGAAAAATCTGACAATTATCTACAATTGGTTTTCATGAGAGTAATTTGTGGTATGTAGTGTGGTGTTGTATCGGCTGAGAGGCAGATTGCTGAGAGAAGCAGGCATGACATGTAATAACTCAGCTGATGTGTGCAAAGCAAGTGACATTCCTTTGTTACTGTTAAAGTAGCTGACAGAAGAGATGAAAATGTGTGAATTTGCCTGTGAGACAGAGAAACGGAGCCTGACTTAAATAGATTACAATGCATCCTTAGAGTTATGAGAAGCATGCAGAATGTATGAAATGAGTTGCTGATAAGTTTTACAGAATATATCCGTAATAATGATACATTTTCTTCCAATGAATCAGGTGCCCCCCCCAAAGATGTGCAGTAGGTGTAGTTGTAAGCTTAAATTGTCTGTAAGTGCGTGTGTGTGTGTGTGTGTGTGTGTGTGTGTGTGTGTGTGTGTGTGTGTGTGTGTGTGTGTGTGTGTGTGTATGTGGTGTGATGTGATACAGAAGAAAGGTCAGACAATCTAGTTTCACTTCCCACTTGCTTAGTAATCTCCATGGATAATGGTTGCTGTTCACAGGGCTGTTACAGAAGTTAGTTGCAACTTGTAAGCATGGATGGATGGATAGGATAGGAGGTATGGAAAGAAAAATCACTCTCTTATAGTATGACAGCAGAGTCACGAAAAACAAATTCTCTGTAGGTTGTTGTGAGTTCAGACTGTGCACAGAATTAGTAATGTGCAATATATATATATATATATATATATATATATATATATATATATATATATATATATATATATATATATATATATATATATATATATATATATATCTATATATATATATATAAATGGGTCTACCTGAAAACACTGACATGCCAAAACAGAGACAATGAGATAACTGACACCACAAAACCAACAGTTCAAAAGCACAAAACTTCACATGCCCGACAAACCACAATCCCGACAATCAACAAAACAAAACAAATACCTTTTCCAAAAAACACACACAACACAAGCACACCAAAAACCTTACAAACCTACACTAAACCTTACATACACAACTATTTATGCACTAACCTTAACCCAAACCCTAACCCTAAGGTCCGTCACTATCGCGCACTCACCTAACCCGCGCCCTAACCCTAACTCACTTAACCCGCCCCTAACCCTAAAGTCTGTCACTATCCGCACAATTACCTTACCCGCACCCTACCCTAACTCACTTAACCCGCCCCTAACCCTAAAGTCTGTCACTATCGCACACTTACCTTAACATGTCGGTGTTCTCAGCGTCGGGCTTTTCATTAGTCGGTCATCTCCGTTGTCGATCTTCCGGTGTCGGTGATCTCTTCATCGGTGTTTTGGCATGTCAATGTTTTCAGGTAGACCCATATATATATATATATATATATATATATATATATATATATATATATATATATATATATATATATATATATATATATATGTGTATATATATATATATATATATATATATATATATATATGTATATCGTAGAAAATATGCAACCTACAGGTCATTTAGGAATCTGGATGGAGAAGCGCAAAATTAATAGTGTGCAGTTTAGATTATGCAGTATTAGATTATATAATTTAATGTCTCCTCAAATGTTCAAAGCAATGAATTTCAAAGGATATACTTTAAAATAACACACATAAGTAGACTGCTTACTTATTTATGTCTTAGTGTGAAATAATTAGGTCAGAAAGTGCTTATTTATGTATGCAAAAATAGAAAGCACAATGTTAATTTTCCTAAATATAATATGTAAGGTAGGTAATATAAACACATTTTAATGAGACTTTTGAATTGCCAGAAACTTGTTATGATGAAAATAATTCATACTGTAAATGCACATTTTATTTTTGAATCTGATCAAAATGTGCAGTAATAATTTGATCTGAAAATATAAAGATTTATTTACTAGTTTGGGCTATTTGCCAGAATGTCATCGTGTTCAGGTAGATCCAATAGTGTTAGCAGTAGTGCATAACCCGGGGAAAGCTATAGCAGCTTTCTGAAGTGGAGCTGATAGAACACTTGAACCACACCACTGTCCGCTTTGTAGAGTTGAAGAATTTGTATCTACCATGCCAGCCATGAAGTGTTTTCTAGGTTTGAAGCTAATTATGGATTTGTTAAATAAGGCTTGATGGGGAATGTTCTAAACACTCAAGTGTTTCATAGAGGTGCTGTGATAAAATTATTGCTTAGATACTAGAGTGGGTTAAAAAAGAAGAGGATAACAGACTGAATGAGTTATTAAAGAGAATGTGACATAATAACCGTAAGTTGAACAAAAAATACAATTATTTTACAGAGCTGAGATACACTCTGTATTTTAATGTGTGACGTCTTTAAAACAGACAGTGAAAAACAATTTAATAGCATAAATATCTCCTCCAGATGATAAATAAGCTCTCATGGGATTGCTGGTATGATGCAGACTCTTTTGGAGCTTGTTCTAAATATGTCAGAAATACGCATGTCATTAAGGAGGTAACTGGAACAAGATAATGAAAGGTACTGGGGGTCATTACAAAAAGATTTTGATCTGATTAAACAGTTACTGATTGAAGTGCCTACACTAAATTATTTTAAAGTGAACAAGTCAGTCACATTATAAGTATATGCCAGAAAGGATAGAACTGCTGCAATGATTTTGCTAGAAGGTAAACCGGTTATATTTGTGGTCATTGTCCTCACTGACCACAGAAAATACATGTTTTGATAGAAAATGAGCTAGTAGCCATTGTATGTGGTTGTAGATTTTCTATGTATAAATTTAAAGTAAAAATGTTGGTGGAAAGTGACCATAAGCCATTACAAGAGCATATTTACGAGATCATTGTACAAGATACCACCAAAACTACAAAGCATATTGTGTTGTTGCAATTAAATAAGTATAACTTAGTTGTGAAGTATATGCCAAGAAAAAAGATGAATGTATTAAATATGCTGATTTATTTTTATCTGCAATTGCAGCATTTTTTCTTGGTGATGCATTGGTAGGTAAATTTATAGAATCTCCTACAATCCCAGCAAGGAAAAACACAGCACCCTAGCTGAATTGTTAGAGACAAGGAACTCTTCCAGATAAGAAGGACTAGACACATTTAGGGCAGAATGTACTAACTCTAAAACGTTTCATAAAATATGAAAGAGGATTGGCAACCAGGGCAGTCTGCACAGAAGTGAAGCTGTGTGTTGGTAACTAGACACACCTGTAAGAAACTAGACTGCATAGTTCTGCAATGGCTGTAATCAGTCTAGTTCTGGAAGCCCTGATTCCACAAACAAATTAATCAAGATAGGAGAACACAAGGGTCAAAAATAGCAACTGAAATGTCTAGTCAAGGGAGAAGCTGTTTAATGTGGGCACTATTCCATAAATGGAAACATGATTTGACTGCAGATAAAATCTTTCCTCTAAACGACAGTCTGTTGTTCAGTGTAATACTTAGTTGATTTACCTTGCAAACAATTTCTAGCTTATTGCTACTATAACTAATGCTTAGCTTTAAATTAGGCATCTCAGATTGCAAGGGTTTCAAGTGTTCCCATACCTAGATCACTGGCTCATAACGGCTACCACAACAAATCTACTTATTTGAATTAAGGACTCCTTGCTCCAGTTATGCCTTCATTTAAGGATCATAATCGACATGATGAAGTCCAAAATTTACTCTAGTTCATATGATAGAATTCATAGTGTGCCATCTGAATACCACCTTGCAAATAGCCAAACTTCCACAATCCAGAATCTTTATTCTACATCAAAAAGCTTCCGAGGTCCTATCTCATCCAAAACCCCATGCAAAATCCATCATTTGCCTTTCAGGCTCAGTGGCAGCACCCATAACTCTACTTTATATTGCCATATTTTACATAAGGGTGCTGCTCCAGTGGACCCTGTCAGATCAATAGTCTATGCTGTATCAACCCATGCAGTTCCCAACCAGGCTCATGAGAATCTGCAGGCAGACTATTCAGTGGTGGTTAATTTCTCCCCTTATTCTTCTAGGTTGTCCCTTTATTTTCCCATCTCCAGTGGCCACATGTGCTATGGACACTTCCCTTCTGGGGTGAGGGTATTTTGTAGAGAAGAGAATTCAATGTACTTGGACGTTGGCAGAGATCAATCTAAACATCCATGTGCTGGAGATGGAGGCAGCCCTCCTAGCACTGTAGGCCTTCCAGGACTCCCTCCCAAAGGTTGTGATTGCAGTTCAGACAAACAATATGTCAGTGGTCTAGTACATCAACAAACAAGCAGGATCATGTTTGTATCTGTTATATCAGGAGGCCATGATTGTTTGGTAGCAGGTGATGTCTTCCCAACACTTTTTCATGGCAATGCATATCCTGGGGAAGTCCAATGTTTTAGTGGACAAGCTGAGCAGGTTTATTCTTCTGCCTCACGAGTGGTCTCTCAGTCAATTGGTAGCTGGCAAGATCTTCAGCCACTGGGGCCAGCTTTGCTGCAACCTATTTGCTACCCCATCCAATACCACATGCAGATTCCTTCAGGAGGGACAGTCATTGAGGGACACTCTGGTCCACACTTGGCCTTTGGGTCTTCTTTATACTTATTCAACAATTTCCCTCATAACCAAGTTCCTTCAGAAAGTGATCTGGTGCAAGGTGAAGGTGATCCTCATCACCCCCCCTTTGGCTTCAACAGATATGTTTCCTCTTTCTATGGCCTCACTGGGTACACCCTCCATGGATCTTGGAACCTCTTCCAGACTCGGTCTCTCACCCATCTGGCAAGCCTCTCATGGGCATCAAAGTCCTAAAGCCAATTGTTTGCTTATTTCTACTTCCAATGATGGCTAGACATTCTAGGCTTTTATCCCCTGTTTCTCATATTCTGTCATCATCATCCCAAAAACTGACTACTAGAAAAATATATAGAAAAAAGGTTTTCCATTTGGGCTTCCTCCAAAGGACCGAGCCCTTTTTCTGTCCCATTACCATCTATTTTGGATTTTTTGGCAAGTGTGTTTCAGGAAGGTGGTAGCTTTTCCTGTACTGAAATTCATCTGACAGCTATTTCCAATTTTCATGTGGGAGAGGACCATACTCTTATTGCCTCATTGAAGTATCTAAGACCTTTTACAAGGTACCTTTCTCCTTTGACCTCCTTTAAGAGACCTTGTTCCACCTTGGGATATTACTATATTACTTCAGGCCCTTTTTGAACCTGCAGCTACAGTACAACTGAAATTCCTTTCTTGGTAAACACCTTTTCTGGTAACAGTTACCTCAGTAAGGAGAATTACAGAACTTCAGGCTCACTTATGTAAGCCTCTGTATCTGGTGTTCCACAAATATAGGGTCTCTCTTTGAACCAACCTTAATTTTCTTCCTAAACTGGCTTTGGATTCTGCCCTAAATCAGGACATCAATTTTCCATTTCTGTTTCTTAATTTTTCGACCAAAGGAGTATATACCTCACATTTGCTAGATGTTGATTGCTGATTGCAATTCTAGTTGCACCTTACTGAGGATTTTAGGAAAACTGATTACTTTTTCCTTCCTTTTCCAAGACTAAGTTGGGAAATAATGTTTCCAAGGTCATACTATCCAGGTGGTTGTCCGATTGTATTTCTTTTATTTACAAAGACAAAGGATTGCCTTTACCTCACATACCTAAAGCCATAGCCGGCCTTAGGCATAGGCCAACTAGGCTGCCGCCTAGAGCATCACTCTAGCAGGGGCACTTTTCCAGTATTTATTTGGGGTAGGTAGACCAGGATGGGGGCACTGGATAGTGTGGTGGAGGCGCCGTGGAGCCCTTTTACCTAGGGCACCAGTTGACCTAAAGCCGCTCCTGCCTAAAGCTCATTCTACTATAGCTTTCACAACCCCACAGCCTTATTTTCTGGGGTGCTTATTGACGATATCTTATTTTATCTAAGAATCAAACCCTGCACCTTGTGCCTGTAAGGTAAACATCTTAATCATCATGCCAACCCCCCAAATAAATACATAAGAAAGTACTAGGTTAGGCACCCATTTGGACCATTTTAAGCTTAGCCAATTTCTTTTAGTTAGAATCAAACCCTACACTTCTGGTATGTGATATACAATACCTTAACCATTATGCCAGCTCTTACCCTATACTATAAATAATAGTTAAAGGGTTGGTTGCAGGACATAATCTGACTTGAGTATTATGCTGTGTTAACATAACTGGTCAGGTAGTGACTATTCTTAATTTGGGTAAGGGCTGCTTCAAGATGTGAGAGGGGTCTGTGTTGATTGCAGTAGTGCTCCTTGTAAATTGTAAACTGGAAAACATAAACTTATATTTTAATATTGAGGAAGGAGGAAATGTGTATTAGTGCAAGCCAAAAGTGTTGTTTTTTGTATATTAGCATTGTTGGTAAGACTGTGTGCAAACTAAATTGTTACACATCATGATGACAATTTATTAGATTTTTTTTGTTTGTTTTACTCATCTTATTGGATGCTATAAGTCATGGATATTGTTAATCTTTTGGGGAAGAGGCTGGATGGTAGATAATAATGTGATATTATGACTGTTTGTTTATATAAATAAAGAAAAGTGATTTTGTTAAAAAGCTTTATGATGTCTGAGACAAGCTTAGCTCCCTGTTTACCATTTTAATTATGTTTTCCTGCAGCAGCCTTTTCCACTATAAAATGACATCTTCTAAAATGATATTGTTCTTTTGCCACTGAAACCCTGCAGTTCATCAAAGAGGGAATGAAGCTGTTTTGGATAGTTAGGTAGCAGAATGCATTTGGCAATAAATTTCAGTTTAGAGACATCATCTACTGAGAGGGCAGTAACAACAAAGACCAGGCCAGAAGGGTAAGGACTACAGCAGATGGCATTCTTCATTACCCTTTATCCTTTCAAAAATAAAGGAATATGTTGTGACTTCCTGTTACCTTGTCTAGTAACAACTCATTGTATCTATAACTCAATGAAGCAATGAGTTTTAAAAGTAATTTTTGATCTTAAAAAGAAATTCTACCCTGATTTTTGCTGGGGCTGCATCCCCACACTGTCTTAACTTATATAAACAACTCCAGGATGTTGGAATAATTTCATATTAAAAAAAATAATTCTTTCTTTGAATTACTGATGCAGTGAGTTGTGACTCATAGCATTAGGATTCCAAATTTGCATTTAAGATTACGAGATCATAGAAGGATTAATTTGGGTTTTGGACAGATTTCTCAAATCCCAGTGACATCCAAATTAAGGTACAGCCAAGTCTGCAGGGATGTCTTTTTATTTGTTAGGCTGCAAATGATGGGAGTGAGGAAAAGTAGCTAAAAACTTAGGAGCACTACCTTCAAATTAAATAAACACTAAAATGTTATTAAACCAGGAAATCTTCAAACAAAATTAAAAGGAAAAAAAAAACATAAAATGTGAGCAAGAGGAAAATAAATGGATCCACAATGCACCATGGTAAATATGCTGTTGTTTATTCTTTGACTGGTAAATCAAGAGGAGGCCATGCTGATCTTTCTAAGCTTTGCTATGACCAATAAGCTGAACCAGCTTTCAATATTTTAACTCCCCTTGTTCTGGAATAAGGTCCCCATGTATGTGAGGCAGAGCTCCTCATTAGCGCTCTTCAAGAGGAATCTTGATGAGTGGATGGGAAACAGGAAATTCACCCCGGGAATCACTTCTGTGGCCCTGATCAACAGAGGCACAAGTAAATAAACCACGTGGGTGGGAGACGAAAGCAGAAACATTTTGGCTAGGCTTAATTATGCCCTAGGACCAATAGCCTAGTATCTACCTATCTATCTATATAGTACTGGGTAAACTTTTTTTTTGTTTGCATTTTATTACCTCTGCTGACCCTCAGACCCTGTTGTGGTCTACTACCCATTCGTTCCTCATTACCAGAGTGAGAGCCAACTGAAAGAGGCCATCACTGAAGCAATCATCTGCAGTGGTTCATTTTTTTTTTTTTGCAACCTTATCCCCCACTACACATGCCCAGCAACATGTCCAGGGATCACTATGCAATGGACATCAGCAAGGGAGTGTCACCCACGTTCATGAGTGAAGTAACGCCTCAAGACAGCCTCACTGCCATGGCATCTTTGGTCTTCACTGGGGATTCGTCCATTAGAATGCACTCCCTAGCATACACTCCCACACCCTCCCTTCAAAGGAGAGGTAGGCCAGCTATGCCATATCACTTCTCTCCCCCATACAAACTCCAACAGATGAATACACCGCTACTCAGACTCGGTCACCTGGGCCGTAGTAAGTGCTTTATCCTTTTATGGCCACGGAGATGGTCTGGAACTGAGTAAACCTGAAAAAAATTCATTAATTTTAATATTTTTATAACATAACCTGTGGGCATTGTTGTATCAGCACCTTCTCAGCATATTACTAAAAATATATGACGCACCTATCATGCAATTAATTGCTAATTTTTGCAACATGGAAACAATGGTTATTATGCCCCATTTTCTTGATTTCCATTAAAAATATGGGGTCTATATTAGATTATCGAAGTTTCAGAACTTCGAATACCATATGGTCAACGCCATATGATTGAAGTACTGAAATTTCAAAAATCTAAAATAAATAAATAAATAAATAAAATAAATAAATAAAGTAACTGCTTTAAGCAGGGGGGCAAGCCCCTCTGCACCCCCCACTACTTAAATATACCAACTCTGAGATTGCACTTTAATGGAGTATGGTGCGGAAAGGGAAGATTTCCCTTTCCTATGCTGTAGCACGATCTCAGTGTTGGTATATTTAAGTAGCGGATGGTGTTGGGGACGTAGCCCCTTATGTGGTGTGTGAAGTGGGGGCTTGCCCCCCCTCTTAAACACTTTTAGTTTACTTTTCGTTGTTTTTTTTTTTTATTAGATTTTTGAAGTTTCAGTACTTCGATCATATGGTGTCGACCATATGTTGTTCGAAGTTCTGAAACTTCGATAATCTAATATAGACCCAAAATATGCACTGATTTGTCAGGGTAAAGGAGGCAGAAAAGAAGTAAATATATGTGCAGAATCTTCATGCCCTGCTTAGGGTTCTATAGAGACAGCAGACATGAAAGTGAGGAAGTTTAACACTGTCTCAAAAGTATTAAAAATAGTAGTCACTGTATAGTCTATTGATGCTCTTTCTCCAAACACAGACCCTTTAAAAATACAAAAACCACGAACATGGAAATCACTGCAACCAAAGAGCCACTGAAAAACAGCAGGGATGTTCCAATGAACAAGGAAACTCGTACAAAACTGGATTAGCATACAAATTTATTACCGCTTTCGTCATAAAATGACTTCTTCAGAAACAAAACTTACAAAAAACACAAAACAATTGCCCCTTAAATACCCAAATTTTGGCGCCAAAAATCAATCAAACAATTAATGATCCTATACATCTCAATAAAAGCACATAGGAAAAAAACCTATCAAACATCAATAAACAAACCTATATTAAATATAAGAATTGTACATATAAAAATACATATGTAAAATTCAATGTTTCATTACTTTCAAGGCCCTATAGTTTAAAAAAAACATTTTATATTGATCAACTCATTTAAACCTGGTTTATTATCAGCATCTAAGGTTATTTGCCAATAACTTTCTTTCTGTTCTAAAAAATATTTGAAATCACCCCCTCTCAAATCTGTATTGCCTTTTTCCAATACAGAGAACAAACATTTTTTATATTTACTACACTCCAAAATATGTTTAAATAGAGCGCTATTACTATTCTTTGTTTTAAAATCGTAAAGATGTTCTCTTATACAATCTTTTAAGGCATGCGTGGTTATTTCCACATAATAAGCCTCACAGCCACTGCATATTCCGATATAAACAATCCCTTCTGTTTTACAATTTGCATACCCTGGCACTTTAAAAATCTGATCTATA
Source organism: Protopterus annectens (assembly GCF_019279795.1). Lineage (NCBI taxonomy): Eukaryota > Metazoa > Chordata > Ceratodontiformes > Protopteridae > Protopterus > Protopterus annectens. Next base: position 473,584,231 of record NC_056743.1, read on the forward strand.
TGATTTAAGGCTATATATGGATCCTCCATAATGTATCTGCAATATTTACAGGTTCCACATTTATACATGCCCTTCTTATAAGTGTTAATTTTGTTAAAAATTCTTGTAGACATCATTTTCTAATAATTTTTTGATATTTACTTGATTACTATAAACAAAATTAGATTTCATTCCTACAACCTTGATTATATCACTATCACTTTCTAAAATTTTTCAATTTCTTTGCACTATGCCCTTAATGACTTGACTACCAACCGTCATATCCAAATCCAAAGTAACTTTGGGTTTGTTATTGACCATCTTATTATTTAGTATCAATGGAAATCTTAAAATAGGTGGATATAAAGACATCCTTTACCAAAAATCTCTTTCTGTAACAAATTTAAAAATTCTCCATCATAGCCCCTGTCTAAAAACATGTTAGTAATAATCTTAAATTCTTCTAACACCTTGGTGTCATCAGTGGTCATCCGACTTGCATGAATATATTGTCCCTTAGGAATATTCTTTTTCATGAAGGGAGGGTGATTACTTTTGTTATGCAAATAACCATTCATAAAGGTTTCTTTCCTATGAATTCTACTATGAAACTATTTCATTTCCAAATCCCATCTTAATGTTACGTCCAAAAAATTCACAACATACCCACTTGTTCCAATGGTAAATTTCAAATACCCTGACATAAAATTCATATCAGCAACAATTTCTTTAATAGTGGAATTCGTCCCTTCTAAAATAAAAAACAAATCATCTACAAATCTAACATAAAAAAGGACTTTATACTTGATGGCCAATTCGGCCAAAACAGTGGACTCCCAATTAGCCAAAACTATACTGGCATAAGAAGGTGCTGCTGGGGAACCCATTGCCACCCCACTTAATTGCCTATAATAGGTGCGGTTAAATAAATAGAAATTGTTGCTTAAACAACCTCTATCAAATTACATAAAAAATTAACTTCTGCATTATTCATTTTGGTTTGCTGTGTCAAAAAACTTCTAACGGCCTCTACTCCCTCTATATGAGGGATACATGTAAACAGTGAAACAACATCCACAGTATAAACAATATGTTTAGTCATATCAAAGGTGAAATCTGATAAAAAGTCCCCTAACTTTGCCAAAAAATCCCATGAATCCTTAATATAGGAAGGTAAGGTTTGTACAAATGGATTCAACACATAATCCACTAGTAAGGCCATGCCTTCAGTAATAGAATGAGGTGATGAAACAATAGGTCTAAAAGGTGGTTCCCTAAGGTTCTTATGAACCTTAGGGATACCAGATAAACAACCTACCTTGGGTTGTTCTACAATACAAAAATGATACATTTCAAAATCAATATCACCATTCATTAAGGCATCATATAAAAAATGCTGGATGTATTGGTAACTATGTGTGATTTCAACCATATTCACCTTCTCATATTCAGCAGTGTTATTCAAAAGTCCCGACATACTATTTTATTACTGTTCTTGGTTCATAATAACAATGTTTCCCCCTTTGTCACTTTTCATGAACCGTAAATTGTCTAAGCTTTTTTACTGTTTTAAGGCATCCCGCCCTTCATTAGAAATGGTACTGGCCCATCTTGTCTTCTTTTTCAAACAATCCTTTAACTCTTGTATACAAAATTTTTCAAAAACCTTAATAGTGGAATTTAAAACTGGAGTATAACAGGAATGTTTAATTAATCTTTTAACCCCCATATTAACATCATTAAATATATATTCTAATTTCAAACGTCTAGTGAACATTTTTAAATTCACTACAGTTCTTCTATAATCAGCCCTCCGGCTGGGTACAAAGTTAAAGCTGTACTTTAAAACAGACAATTGTTCGTCAGACAGGGTAGTATCAGATAAGTTAATGATACTGAAATTGTCCCCACAGTACCTTACATTTCATCCGCTGATGAACTGGAGTTTATCTGTGCTCGTGTCCTTATTTGTCTTATCTTCGGCCCTTTGCCGTCTTTCTTGGACACTAAAAAATCTTTAGATGTTGCTCCAGGGTTGCCTGGAATTTCTCCACAATCAACAGCATTGTCCACCAAAATATTAGTTTCATTAACATTATGTTCATCCTCATTATTTTTAGAAGGCATACTACCTTTACTCTCTGTAAAAAGCTTAGTTACCAAAGATTGTTGTTTATATTGATGGAAGTTGTTCTGTCTAACATGCCTCTTCTTAAAAAAAACATTTCCTCTTTGTTGATTACTCGAAGTGGCATTAAAAATTATTTTCCATATTACTAATACCATTTGTATCCACTGAATTTGGAACAAAGTACTCAAAGGCCCTATGTTCTTCATAAGCTGTGACGTCTCGTAATAGTTTAGTATGTTTGCGAGCCACCACATCACTCTCATGCTGTTCTAAATCTTTAAAGATCTGCTCATAAAAACCTTCATAAGCACTGTCAGCTGAAACATTACATATTGCCTCATCCTCTTTAATTATTTCTTCTTTTAAAGAGGACATTTTGTTATTATGTGATATCAACATTTTTAGCAGCTGAAGACCTGAGTTGTTAAAAAAAGTTGTCAGTTCAACGAAAAAAGGATCAGTAGAATCTACCCCATTAGGACACTTAAAAAAGCGGAGCCCCTTCGGAAAAATGTTTTTTAAAATATAGGGCCTTGAAAGTAATGAAACATTGAAGTTTACATATGTATTTTTATATGTACAATTCTTATATTAAATATAGGTTTGTTTATTGATGTTTGATAGTTTTTTTTTCCTATGTGCTTTTATTGAGATGTATAGGATCATTAATTGTTTGATTGATTTTTGGCACCAAAATTAGGGTATTTAAGGGGCAATTGTTTTGTGTTTTTTTTTAAGTTTTGTTTCTGAAGAAGTCATTTTATGACGAAAGCGGTAATAAATTTGTACGCTAATCCAGTTTTGTACGAGTTTCCTTGTCCATTGGAACATCCCTACCTTTTAAAAGTAACTTTGTTTTTCTTTTAGCGATTCCTCATAGAATTCTGTCTATAAATAGCAAGGCATCAATGATTATCCCACTCATACTCATCATTCTTTTTTCTACAGAGCCACAATGTTTTGGTACAGCCAATAAAACTGCCCTCTGAACAGGACTTTGAAAGCATCAAGCGTATCAGTAATGGTAGCTATGGGTAAGCGTTTCCATAAACATTTCTCTTTTCAGATTTCTTTTCTTGTTATTTATTTGTGATTGTCTCAGGTGCTCATAAAACATTTTGTAGTCAAACTACAATCTCTGGCACTTAGGACAACATTAGGTAAACATGGATATCCACTCTATCCTCATAAGGCTATTCATTATACCTTTTCCTTTTCTTTTTTTAGGGGTGAGAGCAGGGGGCCCAATCAAATTCTGTCATTAACCTATAGGTTCATAGGTATATACTTGGTAAATGACCATTGGGGCCTTTATAAGCCTGTCCATGCAACCCATATGTATCACATGGGTTATTGTGCCTTAGAAACTATTTTAAGGGGTGTATGTTAGTTAGGGCATGATGTAACAGTTGCCTCTGTCCATCAGAGACATAAGTGTCAGACCAGAAATGAATTTCCAGTTTCCTATCCACTGGTCCAGGCTATGCTTTAATAGGGTTAGAGAAAAGCTCTGCTTCCCATTAATGGAAAGCCTATTACAGTGAATGGACATTCAATATGATATATGCCTGTCCCTCCAACACGTCCTATTTAAGTCACAGGCAAAGTTTGCATCCTTAGAGCTAGTAGTTCCAGTGATGTTCATTTTGCAAATATGCAAAAAGTTAATCAGAGCAAGATTCAAGGTTGCATGCCAGGCATAAATCATCTCTCAGCAGTCTGTAATTAACAGAGTATAGAGAGGCTTTGAGGTAATCTGCACAGGACATTGCTTTTATGCCCTGTATTCGTTATGAGAGGAACCTCTGTGGACATTCCAGTTGTTGCATGTCCCTGGTTAGGTACATGAAAACAGGGGCATTATACTCAATGATAAATCTGACGATGGCTGAGTACAGTGGCAGAATGACTTCTCTGGACCTAGATGTCATGTCCTTACTTATAAGCTGAGTGACATAGAATGATTTTTTTACAACTTTAGACACATGTTGGTCAAAAGCCAGGTTACTATCTACATGAGCCCCTAAATCCCTGTGTAGTGTGTCTACTTTTAGGGATGTTTCATCAATGTGGGAGTTTTCCTGGGTGGCCAACTTCACAAAAAGTACTATTATGCATTTCTTGGCATTGAGTTTTAAGCCCTGGCTTTGGTAACAGTCATTTGTCTGAGTTATATCTTCTTGTAAAATATTAGTATCTTGGGGGGTTTGTATGATTATTCCTAACTTGCAATCATCTGCAAACTTGGTAAGCCAGATGCCCTTGACATTGGCCGTTACGCATAAAAAATAGATGCCAAAGGGAAGCAGACCCAGTATGGAACCCTGGGAGACTCCACTGGTGACCAGGCTATTTGTGGAGGTGGTCTCTCCAATCCTAACTTCCTGGGTCCTGACTGTGAGCACTGGCTATCCAGCAAGTTACATAGCATTTTATGTCTAATTCCCTGAGTTTGTTGCCCAAGTGAGGTATTCTATCAAATGCCTTAGCTATGTCAAGGTAGGCACTATGCATTGTTTTGTCCTCATCCATTGCCTTGGCAACCTTCTCAAAGAAGTCCACCAGCTTCAGTAGGCATGACCTGCCTTTGATAAAACCAAACTGGGTTGGGTCCAAAGTCTGAAGGTTTTTTTATGTCACTATTAATCATTTTCATGATAATTCATTCCATGCCTTTGCATATGAGACTAGTCAAACTGATGGGTCTGTAGTTGTTAGGATCTGTTAATGGTCCACCCTTGATCACTGCAGTTTTCCATTCAAATGGCACGAATCCTGTGCAGTGTCTGTGTTTGAATTGTGACATCAGTGACCCTGATAGGTCATATTTCAGGCTATTTAGGAGGCATCCTGGAATATTATTGGGTCCCACCAAAGTTGTATTCTTGGCCTTAGAGAGCACATCTAAGACATGCTCCTTACGGATAATTGGAAGGATTATGTTAGATGGTATTTCCTGGAGTGGAGCTGGGGGTGAGATGGGAAGGTAAAGTTGAGGATGAATTTGTCAGCTGGAAGATTTGGTATATCTGCCAGTTTCATGAACATGGCTTCATTTGGCAACAGTGGTGTGCTTCCTTTGAGGTTTCATACATAGCTAAAAAAGGTCTTATGGTTGTCCTTGGCCTAGGATGCTACCTTTATCACGAAATGTGCTTTGTTGGACTTAATTCATTTTTTTTTTACTTGTCTATTCAGTTGAATGAGATTTTTTATCTGTTTTTGGTGTTACACTTCCTAATTTCAGCTATTCTGTTTTTGTTGTACAACCTGTTTAATTTTGGATTCCAACAGAGCAGTTTGCTTTTTGAGTTAGGTTTGAGCTTACTTCTGGCACTCACAGCAGTGTCTATGCAATCATTGACATGGTTTTAAAGAGCTTCTGTGAATAATTCTGCATAAGCTGCTGTGTTATATGGGTGTGGAGGGGCTTAAAATATTGACAGGTTATCACTTGAGAAAAGGTAGTTTGCCTTAGGGTAGTTAACACAATTGATTCTTATTTCAAAGGAGACTGCTTTGCAGTCTGATCTTACCAAAGAGGGCACGACACTGGGGAGGGGTGCAGCGTTTTTCCATATTTTGTGAGTACCAGGTTCAGTGTGTTTGTATCTGTATTAGGCATATGCACTAACTGGTCTGGAGTGTTTGTGTATACACAACTTTGAAAAGTTCCTATTTTTTCAGAACTGCAATCAATTACATATATTTTCATTTCAGTCATAACAATAGTCCATGTATTAATTTTAATATAAAACAATATGCAGCAGCAAGTTGAAAAGGTGTCTTTTGTGAGAAAGAAGTTACATTTTGCTTATTGGTAAAATCAATAAAGTAAAAGAAATAAAAACATATGAAAAATAAAACATAAACAATACAGAAGTTGTTTAATAGTTGATAAAATTACAGCACCCTGGGTGCCATCAATGGTAGTGTTTCTTGTTACATTCTTTTTCTGTTCTGATATCAGTTTGAAATTGTAGCTCTGAGAAATAATATAGGTGTGCTATACAAGTGAAAAATTGACCCGCTTTGTGCAAGAAAATCAGTATTATTTTGCGTTCTTGAGTGTAGCTGACTAGTTCCATAGAAACACAACATACATTTGCTCGAGAAACGTTATTATGCAAATTTAAGTTCTCACTATTTTCATGGAGGTTGAAAACACAAAACAGCAGCTTCATACACATTCATATGTTTTCATTCTAGAGCTGTTTATTTAGTGCGACACAAGGAAACCTGTAAGCGCTTTGCCATGAAGAAAATTAACAAACACAATCTGGTTACCAAGACTCACATCCAGCAGATCTTTGTGGAAAGAGATGTCCTCAGTTTTTCTCATAGCCCATTCATCGTTGGCATGTTCTGCACATTCGACACAAAGCATCATCTCTGCATGGTCTTGGAATATGTAGAAGGTATGTGTCCCAAGCTGAAGGTTTTAAATCTTCATAGTGATTGCAAGGTGAAGAAGCTAGGTATAAGGTACATCATGCTAGCTATAAGTTTTACAGTAGATGTTGGTGTGATGTTTACAGTGTATGCTAAGCAAGGAAGGAAACCATTACTGCATTTTACGTAAGACATTACAGGTCCCAGTGCAGGTTTAAATGACTGAGATTAGTGCTACAGACATAACCTTCCTTCTTAGTCTATTGAAAGTCTTAAGTCCATTGCAAGAGGAATTGCTGACAAAGTGCATTAGGCTTATATAGGCCCTAGGGCCAATAGCCTAGTACCTACATATCAATATAAATATAACACTGACCACCAGATTAACTGACTAGTTATAACCTTCTCTGCCCTTTTGATTCATTTATTGCCCCACTGGCTGTCTATAGTCACTTCAGCAGTTGGGTTGAGAATCAGACTGAGAAAAGTTGCCATGCATGCGTTTTTTTCCTTATGCCCTTCCCACTGTTTCACCCTTGCCAAGGACTCTCTTATGTTAGTGTGAGCAAGATATTGGCATCTCCTACTTATAGTAGGGTTGAAGCCCTCTGTTACCACTATGGAATGTAGCTATGGTTAAAAGCTCAGTCCTTCTTCCTGAGATACTTGAGTTAGTGTAATTACTTTTCCTTTCTACCCTCTTTAGTTGACTCCTCAGGAACCTTATCTGTTGTCTCTGAACTTGGGTTGACTGGGTCACAGCTAGGACTCCAATTTGTTTTACATGTGAAAATGCTCTTTAATATTAATATTTTGTATAACTTGTATTTTTGTTCTTTATATACTGTCAGTGTGATAGTTATAGTCTCCTGGGTCATGATTGTAACTGGACATATTTTTCAGAACGTTGGACAGGTTTAAATATATCTGCAAGTATAAAATCTGTATTGAGAAAGAAACAATTAATGTTGAAAGGTATTAATTAATGTTTTTATGTGTGTGTGTGTGTGTGTGTGTGTGTGTGTGTGTGTGTGTGTGTGTGTGTGTGTGTGTGTGTGATATATATATATATATATATATATATATATATATATATATATATATATATATATATACATACAAATAATTCTTTTATATGTGTATTATTTTATGAATTTGCTAATGTGAAGTTATATAATTATATTTTGTATGCTATACATAGGTATTGGTTTTAATGTACCTTAAATAGGTAATTGTTATGTTCTGATTGATTAATTGTTAGCTGGGTCAGGTAGTTGTTACTGAGTATATAAATGTCATAGTTGTTGAATGGAGTACACACTGAAGAAGGTTTTTTTTTTACCTTAAAGCTCTGTGAGTGTGAGTTTAATAAACTTTCTTTTACGCTTTGCGTGTC
>NC_056743.1:473594628-473612128 GCF_019279795.1 Protopterus annectens
GGATGTGTGCACACCCTTAAACTAATACTTTGTTGAAGCATATTTTGATTTAATTACAGCATTCAGTCTTCTTGGGTAGGACTCTATCAGCATGGCACATCTTGACTTGGCAATGTTTGCCCACTCTTCCTTGCAAAAGCACTCCAAATCTGTCAGATTGCGAGGGCATCTATTGTGCACAGCCCTCTTCAGGTCACCCCACAGACTTTCTGTTGGATTTACGTCTGGGCTCTGGCTTGGCCATTCCAAAGCTTTAATTTTCTTCTGGTGAAACCATTCTTTTATTGATTTGGATGTATGCTTGGGGTCATTGTCTTGCTAAAAGGTGAAATTCCTCTTCACCTTCAGCTTTCTAACAGACGCCTGAGGGTTTTGGGCCAAAAGTGACTGGTATTTGGAACTGTTCCTAATTCCCTCCACCTTGACTAAAGCCCCAGTTCCAGCTGAAGAAAAGCAACCCCAAAGCATGATACTGCCACCACAATGCTTCACCGTGGGGATGGTTTTCTTTTGGTGATGCGAAGTGTTGTTTTTGCCCCAAATGCATCTTTTGGAATTGTGGCCAAAAAGTTCAAACTTGGCCTCATCAGACCATAACACATTTTCACACATGCTTTTTATTGACCTGATGTATTCTTTTGCACATTTTAGCCCAGCCTGGATGTTTTTCTGTGTAAGAAAAGGCTTCCGTCTTGCAACCCTACCCATAGGCCAGACATATGGAGAATATCGGAGATTGTTGTCACATGTAGTACACAACCAGTACTTGCCAGAAATTCCTGCAGCTCCTTCAGTGTTGCTGTAGGTCTTTTGGCAGCCTCCCTGACCAGTTTTTGTCTTGTCTTTTCATCAGTTTTGGAGGGACATCCTTTTCTTTGCAACATCACTGTTGTCCCATATTTTCTCCACTTTTTGATGACTGTCTTCACTGTGTTCCATGGTATACCCAATGTTGTAGAAATTTTTTTTGCACCCTTCTCCTGGATGATACCTTTCAATCTCTTTTTAATTTCTCCAAATCTTTTGGGTTTCTAATAGCATGATGGGAATGGACTCCATTCTTGAGTCAATGTACAATTAAAGTTCATGAAATTAGTATTGTTTCACTCTTTGATATCAGCCAAAAGTGCCCTTCACAGCACCCGCAATGTGCCCAGTAATGGCTCATTCTACAATTTGTATGGAGTTACATGTATTGGTACCATATCTAAATATGCTTGTAGACTCTTTATAGACCCGTTGCTCCTGCTACAATTGGAAATATCTGAGATCCCTTTGATGCTTTGTAAGCTCTCTGTGAACCACGTCTTTTGCTGTAGCAGGCAACTGAGTAAATGTCAGGAAAATCCTTCTAGGACAGCTGAACTTTATTGGGGGTTAATCAGAGTCTCTTTAATTCATGGCAGGTGTGTACCCAAGAAGGCTGAATGCTGTAATTAAAGCAAAAGGTGCTTCAACAAACTATTAGTTTAAGGGTGTGCACACTTATGCAACCAGCTTATTGTATGTTTTCTATTTTTTATATTTTTACCCCTGACAGATTTGTTTGTTTTTCAACTGAATTGTACAGGTTAAAGGTCACATTAAAGGTGGGAAAAGTTTTGAAATTATTTATTGTGGTCTCATTTTTTATATCACAAAAACCTGGCATTTTAACAGGGGTGTGTACACTTTTTATATCCACTGTATATATATCTATCTATATATATATATATATATATATATATATATATATATATATATATATATATATATATATAATTTTATAAATGCCTGCATTACTATACAGTGACAAAAACATTAATTTTTGATAGATATAACATGGACATGACAAAAATAGATATATGTGATCATGTGATAACAGTGAAGATATTTAAATCTGATTAATGGCTCAAGATATTTCAAGCTGTGTTAGGTACTCCACAAGGTGCTAATTTTCTTGTATCTTGTAAGAGGTGGATCTGCATGTGATGTGATGTGATCTTCATTCAGGGTGAGATCCATTTGACATGGTGCACTCACAGTCTAGACAATGCAAGGGGGACTATGAGTATAAAATAATAATACTTACTTTTATTAACCAGGGAAGCTGAATGGACATATAGCTCCTTTCTATTGGTGACCCTGGAGCAATGTCTGGTTAAGCGACTTGCTCAGTATCATGGTAGGCAAACAGATACTCTGAAAATCAAACCCAGGACAGCTGGAAGGAATGGATTGAGCAGCATCCATTCTTAAAACTACTGTGCCACACTGTCAAGCTAAAAAGTACTCATGTACTCGTGTTTTAAAGAAATAGGTTTTACTGCTGTCTACCCTTGCTATTCTTGTGTCCACTGTATACTAATTTTGCACACCATAAATGCGTAAATTAAAAAAAAAAAAAAAAAATATATATATATATATATATATATATATATATATATACTGCGGTGGTGGTGCTGCGGTAGCGTTGTCGCCTCACAGTAAGATGCTGTCCGGTTCGATTCTCAGCTACAGCGTCTTCTGCGTGGAGACATGCTTGAATGGGCGTACCTTCGTTGAAGGTTGTGTGTCAGGGCTGGCAACTTGACATGTAAAAATCTATCTGCCAATCATTAGCGGACCGGAGTTCCGCTGTGGTGACCCCTAACTGGTAAAAGCAGAAAAACACAACATATATATATATATATATATATATATATATATATATATATAAATATATATATATATATATATATGTATATATATATATATATATATATATATATATATATATATATATATATATATATATATGATCCGTACAGATGCTCGACTGCATCTTTCACCGAATCTCAAATTGGTAAGCATACTTGTGCAAAAGTGCTGTTCATCGAAGCAGCACTTTCGCGTAAGTATGCTTGTTCCGGTCATACTACGGTGCAGTAAGGGAGAATTCCCTTTTCCCCACTGTAGTGCGACCTCGAAGTGAGAATATTTAAGTGGGGGGTGCACATCAGGAGGTGCAGGAGGGCTTTTGTGTTTTTTTTTTTTTAACATACTTTAATGAAAGTGTTTTTTCGATGAAAGTGCTTTCATTAAAGTGTGTTCAGTAGTAATGGATTTGGACTTTTGATCTTTCGATCAAAAGTCGTAGATCTATATATCTATATCTATGTCTATCTATATATATATATATATATATATGTGTGTGTGTGTGTGTGTGTGTGTGTGTGTGTGTGTATAGGTATATATGGGAGTAATGGGTTACATTGAGTGTGTGTGCATGTGTGTATGTGTGTGCGTGTGTGTGTGTGTATGTGTGTGTGTGTATGTGTGTGTATGTGTGTGTGTGTGTGTGTGTGTGTGTGTGTGTGTGTGTGTGTGTGTGGGGGGTCAACAGCTATATAGTCGACCGCATATGATTGACTAAGAAGCTGATTGTCAGGTGTGAAAGCTCACACATTTACCAGGGTTGGGAAATATACCCTTACCCCTTGTTTGTGCGATCTTGGAGTTAATGTACATAATTAACAGGAGATGTGGGGATTTACAGGGGCCCTTTCTCCCTCTAGAAAAAACTAACATTTTATTTCTTTTCTAAAACTAGAATTTTACATGAGCCAAGGCTGTTTCTCAAGACATGCATACTGCCATGTCAATGATGGTGTTTTTATTTTTTGATGTCAACTTTTTCTAGTTGACAATGTGTGTGTACAAGTACACCAGTATATGCACATGTGCACACATTGTGCTTTATACCCATTTTATACAGTCACTATTCTTGTGCATATATCTCAGTTCTCCTCAATTGTGCTTCCTTAACTTGCACCAGTAGTGTTCTTTCATATACGGTTTCTTTGCCTGCAAGTTGCACAGACAAATCACTCTGAAAATGTTTCTAAATTGTGAAGTAGGTTGAAATCTACTATTGATACATCATGATAAAAATTAGACTGGTTTGCATTTGTAGGAGATGCAACATATAAATATGCCTCTTTCACTGTATCGATTACACAAAATGGAATAAGTCGGTCATTCACCACTGTGAATCTGCTTATGCTGCTCATGCCAGTAAAATAAGGAAGTGGCTCTTTGGGTGGTTAGTGCAGAGGATTAGTCTGGCAGTTAGCACAGAATTTTAAGGCAATGAACTGCTAATGAACTACTTCATGGTACGGAGTTTGATTCCCTTACCATTTATTTGCCTACTGTATTAATTTGAGCAAGTCACCTAACTAGACTTTACCTTAGGGCAATTGAGAATATGTGATAGGCTCCGTAAAGGTTTCTTGGACTGCATGCCTAGTAACCACCTGCAAACCTAAAGATTAATTATGATTGGCGCCTGCAAACTTTGAGTGCTGTTTAATCAAGGATGTCGACATGCCTATGGGGGTCTGCTCATGAAGTATATGTGTTTTAAGTGAGTGTTAGAAGCACTGTCTGTCTCAGGTAATGCCGCCATCATAGATCTTTTCATGACTAGCTTACAGAGAGGACTACCCCTCTGCAAACACTGTTTATGATTTCCAGCTCCCTAGCTGCTGATGCAAGTGCTCTGGGATATGAAAGGGCCAGACAGCTGTCATGAAAGTCCTTATTTTGGTTGACTGCAGCCCTCATCTCCCTCCTCCTTTCTTACACATGGTCTTGTTTGGGCTTGGGAGGGATTGACCATGAGCCTGTTATGAGGGCTAGCCCTGTCTCATCTTTCAGCCAGCAACTCTAGCAAGTCCCATTTCCTACAAGGATCTGCCACCAAGCACCCCATATACACCTACCCCTGCAGATGGGTCTTCATTCTTTTCATCCCCCCCAACACTACTTTCCAGCAGATACCCGAGACATTGATCAAACTTATTTCCCATGAGACGTAGGGCTTTATCTCTTTACACCACTTTACACCACTAGAGGTCAGCACAACAAAAGTGGATGGCGGTTTGTTATAGGCTTCCATTTACTTAGTCAACATGAACACGAATAATTAAAAAGTAACGTGTGCAACATTATATGTACAGTAGTTTCTGCTTTTTGACTTTATTCTTTTCTAAAAAACAGTCATTTGGATCTGTTCACGTACCCAAATTTATATGTACGTTTTTACATCTCCAGTTTCACAAGGAACTGAGATGCTTGCTATCCCCGGATTCATGTTTTAGTGATTTATTCTATAGCATACTACTAACTTGTAGAAAGCTAGGGACCTGTCCAGAGTCATTATGGAGTCAGACAGTAATAGAAAATATTCTTCCAGGTGTTAAATTCATACCTGGGGTCCCATAATCTAATGTTGCAGTTAGAGGATTTCAGCTTCATTTATGAATTGCTCCCATGAGATGATTTATTCATGTATATATGTTAGAATGAGTGCCAGTACTACACAGTTTTGCTGCTATGGCTTTAAGCTTAGTTTAGCTAAGATGCATTTGATCTCTGAACTTCACAGGATGGCCTAAAGCTGCAATACATCACTGATGAAGCAGTTCAAATCCCAGGAAAGGTGCTGTGCTTTTAACTATTATCTACCCACTGTCAGTGCTCCAGAGCAAGTATTATTTACTGAAAGCTTCAAAAAGGTTATGCTGAAGTACTGCCTTTTTATGGATTTACAGCAGTAACAGAGACAATGCAAAGAAGTAGAAAAGTGCCTGAGTACCAAAATTATGTATTTAAATAAGCAAATGAAATAATTAACTACACATCATCTTTGTAAAGGACACCATCTGAAGCAGTTGTGTTAACAGTAAACATGCAGCCGTTGTTGTGTACACAGTAAACATGAAGCCATTGTTGTATACACAGTAAACATGTAGCCATTGCTGTGTACAGAGAGTGCCTGCAGATATGCTTCACCAATAATTGCATGCACAGGTATGCCAACAGGTCCCCATAAGCTACCAAATTAGTCCTGCTAGCAATGGCTGCCAGCCTTCCAATTTTACTCTGTCTCAGGGATATAACATTGCAGTTCTGCGAATACCTAATTTCATAAAATGTGGCTGTTTTCAGGTGTACATGAAATGCAGCAGTAGCTGCCTTGATCTCTTGGTATTTTTATAATGATTTGTTTTGCCGTATTTGTCTGACAGGAGGGGATTGCTCATCCTTGTTAAAGAATGTTGGCATTCTGCCCGTTGGTATGGCTCAGATGTACTTTGCTGAAACTGTCCTGGCTCTGGAACATTTGCACAATTATGGGATTGTTCATCGGGACCTCAAACCTGATAAGTATGTCTTCCTTTTTATCTTTATTTTTGTATTGATGTGTTTAGTTTGCATATCTGTGGTACGATATTGAGCTAACAGCACAAAGCCATGGTTCCAGAAAACTCTGCTTCACAGCCTTGTGAAAATAATAATTTGACTTTAATCATGTTATCTGAGCCTTGAAATGTTTCTGCTCATCAGAACTGAAAATGACATAGTATAAAGCCATTTATGACTTTGTGTTGCTTGCTTAACACATTGCAGTTTTGTCAACATACTTCCTTGTAACAGTATGGGCCATAATTCTTACAAGTGTGTTTTTTCCGCTGCAGTAGTCTGTAAGAGCAGTAGGAAAAGATGACAAAAGTTTTTATCAGTATTTTCACCTCGTGAGAAAAGTTCATGAAGTCCCTTGTTTTGTTATTTCTCATGGGATTCTGGTAGACATCAGATTGTACCTCCCCCATTGCCGATCTGTGTCAGTTAGCTCCTTTCTTGTTATTTTGGTAAGCATTAGGTTGCTTTTTTCTTTTTTTTTCACATATCAGGACGGCTGTGAAACTGATTTGGAGCGACAACAAGGTAGTTAGTAAGCTTGGTCTTTGCGTTAGTTGTTTTGCATAATATGTTACTGAATTTGCTCTGCTACTTGCATTTAGAGAAATTTTGCAAGTATGGTAAACGGAGCTGGAATCTGAAAGTAGTGATAGCAGAAGCAACATCCATTGTTTTAGCTCACTTTACTTACCTTTTTAAAATAGTAGAAGCCGGTCACATTGTGGATTTTTTCTAACTTAGTAAGATAATGAAATAGTGTTGTCACTAGCCATCATCATCGTTTTGTAAACCTCGTCCTGTTGAAGGTCACAGTAGTAGTAAGGTGAACAATGTGTACCCGACTTTCATGTCCTGTTAAGTCTCCAGCTCATCCTGTGGGTTCAGAGTGTCTTCCTAGATAAGCTATAATATAATAGGCAGTATCTGAAATACCTCATACTAGAGGTGACTAGGGGTATCCCAACAAAATACCCAAATCACTTGAGCTGTACTCCCAAGTTTTTCCTGGATTGCCAAGCTCTTCACTCTGTTGTAGAGGGCAAGTCAGCTACCCTGTGATGGAACTGCATTTTTGATTTCTATATCTGTGATCTCAGCCTTTCAGTCCTTACTCAAAGCTCAGGATCATAGATGAGAACGGGCACGTAGACTGGCAATCAGGATCATAGATGAGAATGGGCACATAGACTGGCAATCAGGATCATAGATGAGAACTGGCACATGGACTGGCAAGCATTCCACAACTTAGCTACTGCTTTCCAGGAAAAGTCCAGTAAAGAGGCTGCAATACTGCTTGATTCCACTACAGCAGTCCACAGGTGAACCTCCCTAGTCCATCTGCATTCAGCAATGAACAAGACCTAATAGTACTTAAACTCTGCCACCTGAAGTAGCTGCCCCCTCCTATGATAGAGATAGCTGTGGACTGTTTTCTTGGAGAGAACTATTACTTCTAATTTAGAGGTACTGATTTTCATCACATTCTTATCATGCACTGCACAAAATTGCTGTAGTGTATCCTGGAGATCACAGTCATTTGAGGCTAATTTATTAATTTATTATTTATTTATTTCCGTTTGTTGACTGAGATAGTCTGACTGAGAAAAACCCCTTTTCAGCAGAGGCGCGGAGAGAAAAGCTCCATGTTTGCATATTAAAACATAAAACATTAGAAAACAGCCTGTGCTTCATATTAAAACATAAAACATTAGAAACATAACATGTGATTACGATTTTTAAACTGCCCACAGTGCCTTTGGGAAATACAAAATGTTTTCAGAAACATACACAGGCGTGAACAAAAAAAAGAATCAAATAACCTACATTTGGCATACACAAACGCAGAGGCAAACATTCACCTGTCAGCTGTATGCAAGTAGAAAACAAAAGGGTTGTAAGAGTCCACAGTCAGAGTGATGAGATGATGGGATTATCCAGGTACAGAGCAGGAGCATAACTTAAGAGCTGAACATGCATTGTTTGAGTCTGACTCCAAAGGATTTCAGGTTTTCTCATTGTCATTGTGTACGATTAACAACGATATAAGTTTTTAAGTCTCCACACTGGGTATTATCTAGATCTTTGGCTGTGCCTACATATTTTGACCATAGAAATCACAAAGAAGAGGAGAGACAAACCTAACCCTTGGTATAGTCATACAACCACCTTGAATGTATTCAACTTCTTGTCAAGAATAGAGACTAACACTTCATTCTTCCAGTACAGAAATTGAAAGACATGCAACTTTCCTTGGACCGCATAGATTTTTTTCCTTCACGGTACCTTTCAGTGTACATGATCATATTCCTTTCCCAAGTTCTCAAAACACTTGCTGACAAACTCCTATGGCCTCGCCATCCAGTAGCTGTTTGAAGACAAAGAGTTGATCCGCTCACTCAATTGCAGGACTGAATGACCATTGTTATATCTGAATTCAAAGTCCCAACTGTTGGACATAGTTTCCTTTCCAGCACTGAGGCATACATTTTCCTAGGGAGGGTAAAGAGTGTGATCTTTCTGTAGCTGGAATACACCATGCTGTCCTCTTTTTGAGAAGAGGAACAACTGCCTCAGGTTTACCAGTCCATAGCTACTGTCCCATCCTTCCCTGCAACACTCAAATGACATTTTAACCATGACTTTCTAGCAGGGTTCAGTACATTTCCAGATGGATGTCTTTCATTCCTACAGTCTATCTATAGTGTAACATTTTAATCACCACAGAGACATCATCTGCTGAAATGGTTCCAATTCCACATTCAGGTTTTGTCACTGCCTTTTCAGAGGATGACATCTCCACCAGATTCAAAGTTCCTCAGTGATGTTCAACAAACACACTGTCTTACTTGCATATGGGTAGTAATGCCTTACTACCCTCCTCCTGTCAGTCTGTCAAAGCTCAGAATTCTTCTCTTTGCATGTCTGTGAAGATGAAGGACCAATCATCTGGCATGAGCAGGACAGCCCTTCACACTCACTGATAAGATCCTTCCAGTTTTCTTGTGTCACAGTCAGAAAAAGATCATTTGGGATTTTGCTTCTCTCTCTCTCTGGGTGATATCAGCTGCAGAGCTCAGATAAGAAATTATTTTGGGTTTTATTTCCTCCCTCTGCATTTTCTATCAGTACTTGCATGATTTTTCTGACTAGAAATTTTGTATATGCTTCTGTTTTTGCTTTGACTAGCAGAATAAGACACGATTAAAAGTTTCTTTTGGAAGTTTTGACAGGAAAACTTACTGATATTGCATTTTTTTCTTTGGGATTATGATTATTTGAGGTGACTGAGTAAGAGTACAACATTTTAAATGATTTTTTAGTTTAAACTGCAATTTTGGCACCATTTTGTATGCTTTTCTCACCAGGTCTCCTCTGAAAATGGGCTCTACCCAGTCAAACTGTTCTGGTAATCAAATGTCAATAAATAAAT
Source organism: Protopterus annectens (assembly GCF_019279795.1). Taxonomy (NCBI): domain Eukaryota; kingdom Metazoa; phylum Chordata; order Ceratodontiformes; family Protopteridae; genus Protopterus; species Protopterus annectens. The sequence continues at coordinate 473,604,287 of NC_056743.1, forward strand.
AAATAAATATTTCTGACAAGAATTTCTCATCAGTTTATGATTTATTTCTTGTCTGAAATAGTTTTAGCCTGTATCCATTAATTTAGACTGAAACTAGCCTTTTTTTACAAAATCAGGGGACTTTTGTGCACGTATTTTGTGCTTCGAACCATGTTACTGAAAATACTGTCATTTTCTCACTGGTGCACAGATTAATATCCTGAGAGAAATACTCTTTAGATTGCCATTTAGGGAGAAAATAGTGGGATTTGTCCATCTTCCTACTGAACTGACTGTGTAGCCACTATCTAGTTTTGAGCTGGCAAGTTTCTTGTCCACTGACTTTATGGACTGAGACACCCCCCCCCCCCCACCATGTACCCCATTTGCACCTAAAAAACGAAATAATAAATCCAAAAAATATACCTCAGCCTATGGTTTTAGGTTCATAGGTTCATAGGTAGGTCCTAGGCTATCTGCCCGAAGGCATTTATAAGCCTAGCCGGAATGTGTTGGCTTTCACCGCCCCCCCCTTAGATTAGTTCCCTGTGCCTCTGTCCAGCAGAGCCATTGAAGTGATCCCTGGGGTAAGCTTTCTGTTTCCCATCCACGCTTCAAGGTTTCTCTTGAAGAGGGTTAGCGAGGAGCTCTGCCTAATGTAGATTGGAATCTTGTTTCAGAGCATGGGAAGTCTCTGGGACAGGAATGTATCCCTCCAGCACATCCTATTTATTGTTGTGGTGAGGTTTAGATCCCTGGAGCATGTGGTTCGAGGGGATATGGTTTTCTTTAGGTGGAGCATGTCCATCAATTCTGGGTTGGACATAGCCTTGTATGTTAGGCAGAGATCACCTCTGAGTAGGCGGCATGCAACCGAGTACAGCTGGAGTTTCTTCAGTCGAGCTGCATAGGGCATTTGCCTGAGGCCAGTGATCCTCTTCATGAGGTACTTCTGTGGTCTTTCCAGTTGTTGCAGATGTCTTGTAAGGTATATCCCATTGTACTCTATGATGGGTCTGATGAGTGATGCGTAGAGGGGCCCAGTGACCTCTTTCAATCTGGATGCAAACCCTTTTGTGATTAAGTGGGCCACATAGAAGGATTTTCTAACCACTTTAGCAATGTGATTATCAAAGGAGAGGTTACTATCTACTTGGATCCCCATATCCCTTATTACATCTTCCATATTTAGGGGGCTACCACCTATCTGGTAGTTTGTGGGTATTTTGTTTTTTCCAAAGGGGATGACTATGCACTTTTTGGCATTTAGCTTGAGGCCATGGTTTTGACACCAGGTATCTGTCTCAGTGAGGCCCTTTTGGAGGATGTCTGTGCCAGCCGGAGAGTCAATTATAGCCCCTAGTTTGCAGTTGTCTGCGAACTTGGTCAGCCATAGTCCTCCTGTGCTTGCCTGTACCTCTGAGAAGTATATGCCTAACAGTAGGGGTCCTAGGACTGAACCCTGGGGAATGCCACTTTTAACCGGTTTAGAGTCAGACCTAGCTACCGCAACTCTTACCATGTGGGTTCTGTCTGTGAGCCATTTGGCAACCCATCTCATGATGTAGGGGTTTTTGTTTAGGCTGGTGAGCTTGTCTATAATACCTGAGTGGGGAATGGTGTCGAAGGCCTTTGCGAGGTCTAAGTAGGCTGTGTGGACCACCTTTCCCTCGTCTATACCCTTGGTAACTGTCTCAAAAAAGTCCACCAGGTTTAGGAGGCATGGTCTGCCCTTAACAAAGCCGAACTGAGTAGGGTCCAGTGTTTGGAGGTTCCCAATGTCTCTGTTAATGAGATCCATGATGATGCGCTCCATAGCTTTGCAGACCAAGCCAATCAGGCTTATAGGGTGATAGTTCTTGGGGTCCATTGTGGCTCCACCTTTGTGGAGTGGAATAAACATTGCTGTGCGCCAGTCTGTGGGCATGTAGCCTGTGGAGAGGCTAAGTTTAAACAGTGTGTTTAGGTGAGGGGTTAGTTCATCTTTGAGCTCGTGTAGGACGCAGCCTGGGACACCGTCCGGTCCCATTTATGCTGTGTTTTTGGCTTTGGAGAGGGCTGTTTTAACCTGAGTGTCTGTGATTTCAGGGGCACTACATTCTTGTGAGTTTTGTGATTCTGCAGTAGCCTTAGCTTCAGGCAGGCTATCGGACCACTCACTTTTTGTAACTTCCAGTTTCAAATGTAAGTGGAAAGCGCTTCAACCCTCATCTTATGGACCAGACTTTGTTATTGCCCTCTATTCTCCAGAGAATGCTGGACTCGGGGATCATAGAACCAGTCCTTTCTTTGGAAAGAATGAGGTTTCATCTCTAGTATTTTCTTGGTTCCCCAAAAACAGCAGACAGAGTGTTGTGGGACCTTTCCTTTTTTGAATATGTTTGTCAAGGTCCCCAAGTTCAAGATGCTCACCCTGCAGACAGTGCTTCTTCTGTTTCTGGACCACTGCTTTATGGTGACCCTGGTCTTGACAGATGGCTTTTTTTCATATCCCCAGGGCTCATTACTTCAGGGGATATCAGAGATTTGCTGCATCTGGTTCAGACTATCAGCTTTTTATATTGCCCTTTGGACTATCCAGTGTAATGTGAGTGTCTTCCAAATGCCTTGTTCTGGTAATGGCCCACTGATGGACTCTGGTCATTCACTTTCTTCCATACTTGGATGACTTGCTGATCTGTGCAGAGTCTCCATCCAGGTGTTTGGAATCACTAGAGAAGATCCTGTTCTGACTCTCCCATGTAGGGTTCAAGTTGAATCTCCTACAATCATGTTTGACACTCTCACAAATACTCATCTTTCTGGGGTGCTTACTGAACACAGCATATTCTTTTCCCTGGGATCCCAGTTGCCAGAGCTGTCCTTCCTCAAATGAGAATTACAGTGGTGTAGAGATCAGTCACGTATCAATCCAGAGCTTCCTTTCTCCCCCAATGCCAGGATAATCTGTCCAGACAGATTTGCTCGACTTTGCTTGGGGTGCTGTGTCAATGGGGATGAAAGTTATTTGGGGACCCAAAGACGCATGGAAGCATATCTAGATCTAGGAGATATTAACCACAATAGACCCTCTGTTTCCATTTAGGTACCACTTAAAAAGCCTCATCCATTTGTAAACATAAGATTTTCTAATAGCAGGTTTTCTGGCCTCCTGTAACACCTGCTGCACATTCTCAAGAAACAATACCTAAATGGAGTCAGAATAGAATCATCCAGGTCATTGATAGAAATTTCTCCAAATTGGGATTTGCCAGTCACCTGTGAGACTGTGTGAAGAGGTCCAGCATGTGAGGAAGTTCTTTGTAATTTCCTTTGTCCAATACCATAAACAGGGATAAACACACTTTTCTAAGTTGTGCTTAAATGGAAACAAAGGGTCTATTGTGGTTAATATCCCTTTAGTCTTGAAAAACTGGTCTGAGCTACTTCAGGATGGCTTAGTGTATGAGTTAGTTAAGGTGCATTTATTCACTATCTCTGCTTCACTGCCAATGGATTCCCCCCGTTTGTTTGTTTTCTTTCTTTCTTTCCTTTTTTCTTTCTTTCTTTCTTCTTTTTGGGTAAAACAGCTCATGAAAAGAGTGCTGCATATGTGACCTCTTCACAAGCAAATTCCTCCTTCGTGGTATCGCAACTATGTTTTTGAAAAATTGACCTTATCACATTTTGAACCAGCAGCTCATGTTGATGTTAAGTTCGTCACGTAAAAAAATGTTTTGCTTATAGCTCTGAAATCTGCAAGGAGGGTTCCTGGACTGCAACCTCTCATGGTGGGAAAACCTTACTTGATTCTCCACAGGGATAATATTGGGTTATGCACTTAATCGCTCTGTGTTCTTTCCAGAACCTATGTATAACGGATAGCCGTTACCTTATACCTTGGATGTGCATAGGCAGCTCAGGTACTACCTTGACAGAACAAAGCCCTTTAGGAAGGTGAAAAGGTTTTTATTTCCTTTTCTGGGGCAAAGAAAGGTCAACCTGTCTCTAAGCAACTAATTGCACGCGATTTGCCCTCTGGTATTATTTTTTTTACACCCACCATGGTGAGGCAAATCTAGGCAAGATAAAGGCATTTTTCACGAGTGCCTTTTCTTCATCAGTGACATTTTGGAAAGGAGTGGACTCCAAAAGTATTCTAGAGGCAGCAGCTTGGTCCTCTGTCCCTATCTTCATGAAGCACTACAAATTGGATTCTTTTCTAGATCTTGTTTATAGAGTTCATGAGGATCATTGTCCAGGTGCTCCTGAACCCTTATCCTTCCACCTCCTAGACTGGGTAAGCCTTGGGAATCTACCCACATGCCAGTAAGGCAGTGTGTTTGTAGAACATAGTACAGTTGCACACATTCCACTTACCTGTAAGAGTAGATATCTGTATTGCACACTACACCTGCCACCATCCCCCTTTTTGTTTGGGTATATATAATTTGTTGTAGGTGGTGGTGTTTTGTTTGGCTTAGCAGCATTTCTGGTGTCTGTTTGTGGTGTTTAGTATGGAACAGTAGATGTTCACAATGATTATGTTTCATCTACTCTTCCTGTTGGACCCTAAAAAACTGAAAGGGTCTTGTCTGTGAATGTGAAGGGCTGTCCTGATCCTGCCAGGTGATTGTTTCCTCACCCTCACAGACAGACAGTAGGAGTTCTGATTACTGACAGATTGCCAGTAGGAGAGCAGCAGGGCACGGCTACCCATATGCCAGTAAGGCAGTGTGTTCTATGAACATCTACTGTTAAAGGTAAGTGGAACTTACAAAATTGTACTTTTCTTTGATCTATCAATAGTAGCCACACTTAGGGTCAGTATTTCTCCACCATTGTTGAGAATAGCCTGGACAAGATACCTCCCACCCCAAGCATTTTGTAACACACACCAAATAAGTTGTTTTATTATTAATGTGCAAGTTGATTGCGGCCACCTAAATCACATATACACTAAAATATCTTTAAGTTATAATAAAGTGGTCTATTCGGCAAATGCTTTTCATTCGACTTACTTCTGAAGAGAGGCTGTTGTACCTAGTGGACTCACCCAGGTAACACATGAGTAAACAAAGCTATAATTTTAAGTTTTAGTTTTTTTTGATAGTCTTTAAATGTTGTAATTTGAAATTGATGAAAATGGCCACTATCTGACCTTTTGAAAAAGTCACTTCTGAAATATCACATTCAGTGCACATAAACTTTTGAGTACCAAAGTCAAGTTTTTTCTTATTGTATGACATGCCAGTATGGTAGGAAATAAATTATTATAAGATGAATATGTTATCCCATCTGAACTTTTATCAGTTTGAAACCAACAACTAATAGGAATGTTAGTGCCCTGAATACTGCTCTAATGTCTGAAAGTCCCGCTCTGTTTGCATGGGGAGATGATCTCGACCTTGTAGGGTAAATACCTGATTAACCTGGAGTCATACAGGCCTATTTCACTGGGAAGTCAGGATTGTAAGATATTTTTGGGGAAAAAACACCAGATGATTAGAGCACAGCATGCAAAAACTGACACATTTGTATCAGTAGGAGCTCTTCCCAGAGGGGCAGAGATTTTACAACATATATTAGACCCTGATTATAATAGTAAGAAAGAAGAAACCAATACATTAAAATATCTACTTAACAGTGCTGACTTTTAGTTAGTAGTTTGTCAGAACTGTGTAGCTTAGGTATAGATGAATGCAGAAATTTTAGAACATTTTCTGTTGGAAAGGGGTACAAGGCAAGGGGGTGTTTGCTCTCCCCTTTGCTGTTTGATCTGCACCTGTGGTCATTGGCAGAGGCCCTGAGAAAGTCAGCACTGCAGGGCTACAAGATAGGAGGCCAGGATATAGACCTGGCACTTGATGAATTGTTAGTTTTTTTAGTGAAACCTGGGGAGGGCTTCCCTAAGTTGTTCTCCATACTGGAAGACCTTGGTCATTTGCTTGGCCAGGGAATCTTCTTGGGCTAGGCTTATATTGGCTCCAGGGCCATTAGCCTAGTACACACCTATGAACCTATGGTAAAACTAGGACAGCAATGGTACATTTTTAGCCTACAGAATGTTTTTGGAGAACTGCAGTCATTGTAACTGTCTAGGTACTCAGCTGTTCTCTACACTGAAGTTAACAGTAAATGTGACGTATAAACAAGTATTAACAAATACCAGGGATATGTGAATATGGGTAAAAGGGTATCAGCTGTTCAGACATTTGTATTACCCCAAACATTGTGTGTGGCCCAAGAAATTACAGTTAAGCCTGTAGGTCCTTTCTTTCCTACGCTAAATAGGTTGTTATTAGCTCTCTTGTGGATAAAGTAGACCTAGAGATTATTGGGATAGTTACTCACCAAAAATATAAAATGAGAATTTGTATCCTGGCTACCTTTAAATACTAGAGAACAGTTCAGATTGATGTGTTTTGTTTATGGAATTTGTCTGGATGCAAGCTGGTTTCCTGTAGGAGGTTAGATGAATAACTCCTTTGTGCTACAGCAAGCAAGCTCTGTCCTTTTTTTGAAAAAAGAATTTGCAGGGATCTTCCCCCATGAAGGATGCTATATCCAAAGTTCTACACTGGTCCTTGAGGGCTTTCAACTCTTGAATCATGGGAAGATATAGTGATCCTAATAAATCACTATTTAGAAAAAGACAAAAACTTGGATCTTACGTGCTACCAAATTAAGTGATGTGGAATGCTACACCTTTTACTGCTCATTCACATCCCTGCATTCCAGAGCATTTTCTGAAAAATCAGTTTAAAAAGCGTAGGATAATCAAGGTTTTTCTACTGCAGGACATCCCAGATATAAATCCTTACTTCATCTAATCCTGATTATTATGAGCTGGTAAGTCACTTAATTAAAAAGTCAGACCCAAGAAAGGTCTGGACACCTTAAGGAGCTATAGGTAACTGGAAGTATGCAAAAAAAGGTGCTATAGACTTAAACGAGTTAATGCTCAAAACAATTTGATGTATAAAGACCAGTTATAAGTGGAAGAAGGTGAGTCCTGGTGAGGGATTATTACTGCATAAGGCTCTGTTGAGGCATTCCATTGAAATAGCTAGGGGTATATCTAAGGGGAGGATGAGACCGCAGTGGGTTAATTTTTTTGAGGAGCAGTAGGTTGAATGATAGAAACAGTGAAGAATTAAGTAGGATATGTAGGTGTTGGATGAAGTCAGATAAAACTATAAAACACCTTTTAAGAGATATGGACATTTCTTGGACTACCCTATTTCTTTGAAACTGTGGACTGTAGCTTTACAGCATCCAAGGAGGCAACCTGATCTAAGAGGTTTTACATGTTTGGATGGAAACATCTCCATCAGTATAGTTATACTCATAAAAGGCTGGGAATAATATACCTAAAAGTCTCTCTCAGCTGTTGGTGTTGTGCAACAAAGGAACTAGGTATTTGGATGCACATATTTTGCTGGCAGACCTAAGCAAATCCATTATAGGAATAGTATGACATCCCTTTTGGAGGTGTTTTGGCAGCTGAATATTGTACAATTCTTAGGGCTAAAATTTCTTTTGGGTATACCCCAAAGGGTAAAATGGGCAAGAAGTGAAAGGGAGCTATATTATTTAGCGTTACTTGTGACTAAAAAAAGTTATTTGCAGGAGATGAAAAACAGTGGACCCCCGCAGAGGTAGTGGATGTTCACAAACTACTTCTGGAAGTGGCATGGGCAGAACTTTGACAGTAGTATAAGCCTTGGACGGTTAAGTTTCAGGCAAAGTGGTTATCTTGGATCCAGTGGTATAGAGATAGATATGTTTGAAAGGAGGGTACTAAATTAGTATAATGGAAGACAGACCTTTGCTAGGCTATTCACTGGATACCATACCCCCATTCGCTTAAGTAGGGAGGAA